>NW_007728765.1:78355-158582 GCF_000696425.1 Galeopterus variegatus | reverse complement strand
TTTTAAAAAAAAAAAAAAAAAAAAAAAAAAAAAAAAAAAAAAAAAAAAAAAAAAAAAAAGAAAGATAGTTCTGCTAGTAGATATGACTATTCCAAAGAAACACTGAAGAAAGAAGGCCTTTGAGGAGATTGTTCTAAAGGTCCATATAAAAGTTGATGATCATTTGAACTGTGAAAATAAGACTTGAAGGTAAGAACAAAACAAACAGTGCTTTGGGCAACAGAAACAACAGAACTAGGAGGATCTCCTGAAAGTGAGTGTTGTTGGAAAGGAGTTAATAAGAAAGACTCTAATCTTTCTAATTTAGTCATCTGTAAAATGGGAACTACCTCAGAGGGTATCATAATGTTTAAATAGATCAGTGTTTATAATGCATCTTGAATGATACCTGGACATTGGTAAATACAGTTCACTTTTTGTTAAATACAAACTATTATGCAGGAGTCCTCCCTTATCTGTGGTTCCACTTTCTACGGTTTCAGTTGTCGTCACTCAATCACAGTTCAAACAGATTAAGTGAAAATTTACAGAAATATACAATTCATAAGTTTTAATTTGCATGCCGTCCCTCCCAGGACATAGGTCATCCCATTGTCCAGCATCTCCACGCTATAGATGCTAACTGCCCGTCAGTCACTGAATAACAGACTAAGTTATCAGACTGATTGTCACAGTATTGCAGTGCTTGTGTTCAAGTCACCCTTATTTGACTTAATAATGTCCCAAAAGCACAAGAGGAGTGATGCTAGCAATTTGGAAATGCCAAAGAGAAGCCGTAAAGTGCTTACTTTAAATGAAAAGGTGAAAGTTATCAATGTAAGGAAAGAAAAAAAATTGTACGCTGAGGTTGCTAAAATCTGCAATAAGAATGAATCTTCAATCCATGGAATTGTGAAGAAGGAAAAAGAAACTTGTGCACAGTACGTACAGGATTCAGTATTTTCTGCGGTTTCAGGCATCCACTGGGGGTCTTGGAACATACGTATTCCCTGTGGATAATGGGGGGACTATAATAATTTCTTTAGCCCCAAATATTGATCTTCATTTCACATTCTATTTTATTTCTCTAGTAATAGTATTATTTTGCTGAAGACTGGTTTGCTTATCTTATTCTACTCCTAATCTTAATGGGTTCTGAATGAAGTATTATTAAATTCACTACCTCTTTCATGTGAAAAGTAAATCTTAGGAAAGATAAAATCAATCTCTTCCTTTACGACACAAGTACCTCACAAAATTATGTTAGGAAAGTTTTTTCTGGGCATATCACAATGTAATCATCTGTTTCTAAAGAATTAAATTGATAAGCAATTTTCTCGAAAGGCATGTTTCTCCTAGTAGTTTCCTTCTTTTACTTTTTTTTTTTTTTTAACTTTTCAGGACTAGAATTTCTAAAATGAGCTTTTCATATATTCAAGCAGTTTCAGCCCTTAGAGTTACCAACCTTTCTTTGGCATATTCATGACAATCAGGATGCAGTCTGTGCCAGGAACTGTGCTGGATGCACTAAATACATACTCTCATAGTCTCCACAACGATCCCTTGACTTGGCTTTGATGTTTGCGGTATAACTGAGGAAAATGAGGTTAATCAGAATCTGAATCATCTCAAGGCTAGGAAGTTGGTTTGAAGTAGTGAACTACAACTGCTCAGTGGGTTGCAAAGCAGAGCCTCATTCAACATGGGCCAGTTGTCACTATCCTCTATAGTGTGTCATCCTTTCAAGGATGAGACATGAAGTAGGATGGTCTGATGGTGGCACCCCAAGATTGATTGCTCTTCCTCACAGTAGAAGATGCTGTGAAGTCCTGGTAACTAGGACTTATCTTCAGTGGCTTGGGGTGACTAATGGGCAATAATCTTTCTTTTCTGCTCAGTCCATGGGGCATCAGCAACTACCTCCATCTGGGCCCATCAGCAGGCTTACTACAGAGCTGTTGAGAGTCTCTTGTCTAAACAGAGATCCAGATCTAATATTCTTACCAGTGTTAATGAAGCTTTGAATTCATTTTTTTAATCCAAGACTATTGTCCTGAGATTATGTCATTGTGGTGGAGATAATAAGTATTAGAAACTCACAGACGGGCTTGTTCCTGTAAGATAAAGTTGGCAGGATTGGCTTTATGAAGGAGTTAGAGACTGAGATGCACTTAAAAGGCAAATAGATCACGCGTAAGGAAAGAAAGGAAAAAATATTCTGGTACAGAAATAGAATGCACGAAGGCACCAAAGCAAAGCTAAACCAGATGTGTCCAGGCAATAAATAGACAATTGTTCCCGGAACAAAGTATTTAGTAAGAGAAGTGGTAAAGAACAGCATAAAAAACTGGTATGGACACATCTGTGAAGAGCCGAAAAGTTTCTGTATCTTCCTATGGGTATTGAAATTGTCAAAAAAGGTGGTGACATTAAAACAGGATTTTAGGGGAATCTGTTAGTAGGGTCAGAGGCTGAAGTGGTGATGTAGAGAAGGAATTCAAATTATTCTGAATTTCAAAAAATCTGGGGAAATATCTTGATATGTTTTAGAAGTGAAGAGTGCCTGTTTTGAGAAGTTGTTTCTAATTTCTTCCAAAAAGATAATTATATCTCATGTGTTGGCACACCTTTCCTATAAAGGACATACAGTAAATATTTTAGAATTGTGGACATACAGTTTCTACCACAACTACTCAGCTTGTTGCTATTGCACAAAAGCAATCTTAAACAATATCTAAATTAAATGGCATGATTGCATTCCACTAATCTTTATTTATGGACACTGAAATATGAATTTGTGTCACAAATCATTACTCTTCTTTTGGCATTTGTCAGCCATTTAAAATGTAAAATACATTCTTACCTTGTGGGTGGATTGGTCCATAAGTCAGGGGGCAAGCAGGATTCGGCCTGTAGGCCAGTGTTTGTAAACCCCTGGTTTATAGAACATCACTCAGAACTCGTTCAATCCAACATCATTTTGAAAACGTTGAATTCGTTACTCAAGCCTTCTACTGAACATTTGAAAGGATCTAGATGAAGTGGTAAGTGAAGTGGTGAGAGAAAAAGGGGACAACTGACTAGCTAGTCAGACTAACCATATTAACCAGTGGGGGCAGTGGTAAAACCTACATCCCTGTGTGCTCCAATCCAAACAGTCTGACACCTTCAGGGGAAAAAAAAATCAATCAATAAATACAGTCAAACACATTCTGAACTCAGCCTTTTGATAATTGCAGAGAGAAGGGCAAAAGTGGTAGGACTTTCTTTTATTCAAGTTGTTTATGATATTCTTAGGGAAAGCAATGCAGTGCAGTACTTAAAACGATGGAGTGGGCGGCTCTAGGGTAGCACGTCACACAAGCAAATCACACACGTACACTAGAGTCTGATAAAGGTTAGGCTGAAATTACTGGCAAATACAGAGAGAATGGATCCCAGTAATGTCCACATGTTATCTATTTTTCAAGTGATATTAGATAAAAAAAAAATAAAGGAAAAATGGTATATTATCATGGCCTGAAAAATAAATAGTCTCCTATTTCGTATTATGTAGAATCCCTCTCATTTCTTGAAGGTAATTTTCTTTTGATAACTTGGCACTGGTCATTTCTTATAAAGCAAGTGTTTTTAAAACATTTTTCATTATTTATCTTTAACCTTTTCTCCCAGTTCTGTTTGCTTATTTATATCACATAAATATGAAAAAAAATAAACATACACAATATAGTGATTAATTTATATGGAAGTAGAGATGTGAATAATATTGAAATTCAGAAAAGGAAAGTTTACATAAATATGTCCCTCCAAATTCTTGGCACTAGCTGTTGGTTTTATCTGCTTCCTCCCTACTTGTAGCTGTCCAGGAAGATTGCTAGGGCATTTGCTACCTATGAGTCCCTTCCGGCTCTGATTGTTCACCCAAAGCAGCATGGCCTGTGGCAGAGACTCCTGTCAACTCTGCCTATAAGTCCTCCAAAAGTTATTTTTTAACACACACAGAAAAAAAAAACAGAGAAGAAAAGTGATTATTGCCTTCATTGCTTAGATTCATATAAAAATAAGTTTTTAGCCTAATTCTAAGAAAGTCATTTCAGTTGTTCCCCTCAATAAGTAAAAATAGTCAGTCAGTCAATTTTTGTTGCAGAATTAAATTTCCTGTCATTTTCTTACAACTATTCATATATAATTAAATATTTTGAAACATGAAAACTTCTTAAAAATTTTAAATACTAGTATTTAGTCAAAAATGTCTTCAGTATTTGCCTAAATCATAACATATGTTGAGAAACCCTGTAATGAAAGTAACATGACCAATACACACCTACCCACTGGTCTCCTTAATTATTAATTAGGAAATGTTTAGAAGTAGATCCCTTCCTATTTATTTACCTTTTGTAAAGAATATAAAATTTATGAAATCAGAAAATTAGCTGGAAGCAATTGTAGCCCATTTTGTAATGAAAAAAATAAAACACAGGAGGTTTTTTTAAGTGCCTTTTTCAAGATGTCACGATGAACTAGAACCTTCAGGATTAGACTTCCCCTTTGATAAGTTAGGACATACAGAAAATACCCAGTTCTTAAGAGACACAGAGGAGGGAGAAGGACCCTAATCTGTCACCTGCCCCGAGGGGTATTATTGCCAATAAATGATCATATAGGGTATGCTGCTTTCTCTTCATTATAAAATATTTACCCTGCAAATCAATATTCAGCCAATTTGTAGCCAAATGCATTATAAATTTCTTCACTATTACAACCACAAATAGCTATATCAAAACTTCTACAAACCAATTACCATGAATAAAAATAAGTAAATATAGTAAGTGTAAATCAGAATTAGACTAACGCTATTATCCTTTTAGTTTAACTTTTAAATGCTGCATTCCCATTCCAAAGCTCTCTCATTTTATTTAGCCTCCCCATTAATCCAGCCAAAGTTTGAAATAGTCTAGATTAGGTCTTAATATACTGTGTGTAGCATTTTACTGGTGCTAAATTATGCATTTTCATCCAAACAAGTATAATAATTCTGTCAGATTCATGTGAAAGCAATTTTTGAATAACAGCAAATTGTTATATTAAAATAAATATTTCATATTTTTTCTCATAGGCTTGAATCCAAGGAGCCTTTCCTGTCTGTTGGGTGAGTATATGTCAAAATATTTTGGATGTTAATTCCTTAGTTCGAATGAACAACGTCTCTTGAGATGGTATTTCCAGTCACAGAATCCTATATTCAAAATCATAACATATCGTTGCATGTAACACTGCAATCTATGTTTTAAAAAGACAACTAAAATGCTCTCTAGGCTGTTCTGTGAGCTCAGAAATTCAGTTAATTAAGATATATAGAATCCTGTATCTTCTATAAAAGCTAAACAAGGTAAACAGTGATTATCCATATTCTCATCGTGTAAAGATATGCTTAGATTGGTTTTAAAAATTCTTTTGAGCCACGGCTTCACTATTCCTAGTCTGTTTACCCATTTTTGTACTCTATTTCTTTTGAATCTACTGTATGCAGTGTTTCTTCCCCTTCCTTCTCTAAATGTCTTCAGAATCTGTATCTATATTTTTTCCTTTGCTCTCATTTCACTTTTATTTCTCCAATTCACTCACAATGACTGCTTCTCTGAACACAAAGCTGAAGAGCCCTCAGGCAGATTGAGTTAGAACTAATCTTTGCCTCCTCTGATAGGTACCTTTCTGAGTCACAGTACTTGTCCTAATAATACTGAGGATGATGATGATAATAGTAATAATAATAGTAATAGTAATAATATTGTTCACAAGAATACACCCATACTATTTTCAGGCACTTAGAACTAATTAATAATCAGTAATGTTTTTATCTGATCTATAAATAATCTTTTAACTAATATATTAAAATGTCTTATGAAGGGACTTTTGCATGCTCAGCATTATGGTTGAGGTTATAAAGTATCAAAAAGTATTGGAAGATTTCATTTCAAACGAAGGAAATCATCCCATATTTCATGAGGAAAAAAAAAATCACACATTGGCAGCTACGATATTCATGTTTAATGACCAGAAACAAAGGATGGGGTTAGATTTTTAAATGATCAGATCAATTTTGTTATATTACTTTGTTCATGGCCCTTGAATATGTCTTTCACTTATTGCGCAACATGGTTCTCAATTCCCTTCTACTTCTTATAAAAGCATTTTAGAAGGCCATTTAATTAATGGAAATCAAAATAATTGCTAGGGGAGATGGAAGAGAAAAATGGAGTGTATTCATGTATTGGAGGACTTCATGAAAAATAAAAGGTCAAGTTGGTCTAGTCCAAAAAAATCGTTAGAGCATGCTTCTTGCTTACATCGATCATCAGCTCCTATTGTTAAAAATCTCTAAAACTGAAGAAATCTTTTATTTTGAATGCATACGTGTCTGCCCTCAAGTCAAGAGGGCTGAAATAGCTTCTCTTCATGCCTCACTTAATGCAGTTTCTCTGCAGCCTTTCCTGTTCTCCCAGCTAGTTTGAAATGGAATCCATCTTTTATTTCATACCTCTGTTTTACAAGGGCAGACCCTAAGTAATCTTTGTTTTAAACTTATCAGGAGTTTAGTACTCAGTATTAGAGCCCTGAGAAAAACTTTCCAAATGCCAAAGTGGGAAGACTGGTATGGCGTGAATAAGATACTGGCATTCCTTATGTATGTCTTAAAAGCAAAGTGGTAGGAAACATGCAATCCAAATGGCTCTGCTTATTGCATATTTTAATTTATAGTTAAATTTCTCCATTCCTCTCCAAGAAAATTATTTTAAATAAAATTGTCCAAAAGCATGTCTGAATCTCTCTCTTGCCCCTGTCTTGTAAGAGGATGAGGTGAAAGTGAATGTAAGAGACATGTAAGCCCACCAGGCACTAGGCAGTCTACTATAAGAACCATTACCCAAATTTATGACTTTTAATTCATAGCCACATGCCAAAGGGAATAAGTACATGGTCTATGGTCTGTAGTATCAATCGACACATGAATATGTAGCATTGAGTTTGTCTCCTCCTACACACCTCATTTACATTAATTTTAATTCTATGTTCAATTAAAAAAAAGTGTGAATATTACGTACTTCAGTCTCTTGCCCATCAATGTTTTATTGTTAATATTTAATTTAAAAAATTTTAATATTTGTACATGTTTCTGTGATACAGTATGTTGTTTCAATACATGCATATACTGTACATTGATTCACTTAGGGTACACACCATAGCTTTGTACCCATTATCCACCACTTCCACTCCCCCTTCCCAGCCCCTTCTCTCTTCCCAGTCTCTGGTCATGATTATTCTACTCTCTACTTCTATGGGAATTTTTTTTTTTAATTTAGATTCCACTCTGAGTAAGATCATGCAGTATTTGTCTTTCTGTGCCTGGCTTACTTCACTTAACATCATGCTCTCCAGTTCCATCCATGTTGCTGCAAATGACAGTATTTCACTATTTTTGGTGGATGAATAGTATTCCATTCCATTATGTATATGTATCACAGTTTTATTATCCACTAATCCACTGATGGACATTTAGATTGATTCCATCTCTTGGTTATTGTAAATAGCATTGCAATGAGCATGGGAGTACAAGTGTCTCTTTGATATGTTGATTTCATTTCCTTTGGGTATGTACCAAATAGTGGGAATGCTGAGTCATAAGATAGTTCTATTTTTAGTTCTCTGAGGAGCCTTCATGCTGTTTTCTACAATGGGTGTACCAATTTACATTCCCACCAACAATGTAGGAAGGTTCCCTTTTCTCCACATCCTTGGTAGCATTTGCTTTTTTGTCCTTTTGATAATAACCGTTCTAACTGGGGTGAGAAAATATCTCACTGTGGTTTTGTGTTTCCCTGATGATTAGTGATATTAAGCATTTTTTCATGTGCCTGTTGACCATTTGTATGTCTTCTTTTGAGAAATACTTGTTCAGGTTCTTTGCCATTTTTTAATTAGGTTATTTATTTGCTTTTTTACCTGTTGAGTTGTTTGAGTTTCTTATTTATTCTGGATATTAGCCCCTTGTCTGATGTGTAGTTCACAAATACTTTCTCCCATTCTGTAGGCTATCTCTTCACTTAATTGATTGTGTCCCTTGCTGTGCAGAAACAGTCTAGTTTGATGTCCCATTTGCCCATTTTTGCTTTAGTTGCCTTTGTCTTTATTTTTAATCCAAAAAAGCGCTGCCCACTCTCATCATGTATAGCATTTTGCCTATGTTTTCTTCTAGCTGTTTCATAGTTTCAGGTCTTAAATTTAGTTCTTTAATCTATTTTGAGTTCATTTTTTGAACTTATGGGGAAACGTAAGAGTCTAGTTTCAATCTTTGGCATGTGGATATTCAGTTTTCCCAGCACCATTTATTGAAGAGGCTGTGCTTTACCCATTGTATATTTTTGGCACCTTTGTTAAAAATCAGTTGGCTGTAAATATGTGGGTTTTATTTCTCAGCTCTTTATTCTGTTTCATTGGTCAATTTGTCTCTTTATGCCAGTACCATACTATTTTGGTTACTATAGCTTTATAGTATATTTTGAGGTTGGGTTATGTGATACCTCCAACTTTGTTCTTTTTGTTTAAAATTTCTTTCACTATAGGGGTCTTCTGTGGTTCCACACACATTTTAACATGTACCTCTAAAAGTTGTTTTTACCTGCACAGGCTGATACTTACAAGCTAGCTATATCAGTTTAGGCACTTACTTAAACCCCCAAGCTTCATGTGTTTATTTGTGAAATGGAGATTAAGTGAGATAATTTAGGTCAAGCGTTTAGTGCTGTTCTTGGCACATAGGAATTGCTCATAAATGTTAGCTGTTATTACAGTCCGGGAAGGTATACTCATGTATAAATGCTCTAAAAGGTCAGAGAGCTCTGAAATAGTTCAAAGAATAAAGGTCCATTTTCCCAGGCAGTGCTTTGAGTTACATGTGGGAGCCAAAAGAAGTTTTTATAATGAAGAGAAAAAAATAAAAATTGTGATGGAATGAACTATCAA
Organism: Galeopterus variegatus; assembly: GCF_000696425.1. Taxonomy (NCBI): domain Eukaryota; kingdom Metazoa; phylum Chordata; class Mammalia; order Dermoptera; family Cynocephalidae; genus Galeopterus; species Galeopterus variegatus. The sequence goes on along the minus strand of NW_007728765.1, from coordinate 149,582 downwards.
GCAAGATGAGTATAGACATTGTTTCGGATTTTAATGATGAACATTAATAATTGTCATCTAAATTTTTTAAATAGAAGGATTGATACATTTTTAATGTGTATCTCTTCTTAAAATAGGGTGTCAAATTCTTCTCTGGATAAATGTGCTACACTAATTCTGAAATAAAAAAATTTAAATGTCACAACATAATCTCAATCTGAATGGAAAAAAAGCTGTCAAAGAAAGTTATAACACAAGAAAATATTTGCTTGCTGAGCAGAGAATTGTGAAAAAATGTTGAGTGAAATTTCAGATCTCTTACCTTCAACTATATCTTGACATAAGAATTTTCCTTCATATGTACCAAAAAATGATTAATAAAATGTCATAAAGAAAAATTAAACATTACCTGTAATCTCTTTTAATGTAGTTTCCTTCTAATGTACTTAGACTATGTTAGAAGGCTCACCCTGCAGTCCAATTCTGTTCACCCAGGATAGGTCCATTGATGAAGTGTTTTCCCAAGCTACCAAGGCAATTCTGACACCAACTAGACCTGGGGACCACTGTCCACATTGTGTTTCCATCCTCCTCTGTCCTTCCCATACACATACACCCACAAGTTGCTCATATAGACACTTATGGTTTTTGGAAGCCTTCAGAAAATCTTTGAAATATAACTTACCACAGTCTCTTCTTGTTTTGGATGCATGTGGTGGAGGCAACCACCTTGATCTAGAACTGTCTTGGAGTTCACCTATCAGAGACTGGGATAGATGCAAGGAGCCCAGAAGATGTGCCGTGGACATTTCCACACTACCTGTGCTAAGGTGCATAAAAACTCATTCTGATGTCGACCCAAGACTGGGATTATATTACATCTAAAAACTTTAAATATTAATTAATATAATTTAAATATTAAGTATTTAATAAATATCTGTTTATTAAAATTGATAAAATATTTTCTATTTTGTTATTAAAATATTTTTATATAGATTTATTTATATATTTATTAAATTTATTGACTTTATTACACATATATTAAATATGTTCATATTATTATAAAAGAAATTTTTTAATAAATTTAAATATTAAAATTACAAATGAGACAACACTAAAAAAAATTAAAATTCTTGCCCACTCACTCACTTAACATTAAAAAAATAAGTTGAACAGTGTGTTTTTTTAGTGTGAAGTTTAAGCTTGGGGCTAAATAAATACTAGATGGCTGATGTTCTTATCATTCTCAAAACATTAAATTTTAGAGCAATTAAAAAAACTCTACTGGCAAATGTAGCATCAGATAGATTCCTTTAATGTAGCATCAGATATATTCTGATTTTGGAATTATGCTGGGAGAAAACAGGCATCAAGTTTGCATTCAGAAAAGTGAATAAGAACAGAGTGATAGTCTCAATTAAGATTCTAAGATATAAATCTTAGTTTAAAACCAGTCTTGCCTTGAAAAAACTTTTTACTGCTTTTTAATGAAAAGTACAGATAAGGGGGAAATGAAGATCCTATTCATTTGAAGTTTGAGATTCCCATTGTAAAAGTGCATGACAAGATAAAGCATGAGTTCTCTTTAAGTACACATACTGTTACTGTTGACATTTTGCAGACACTGAGCCACTTAAATACACTCAAGGCACCAGAGGAAAATGTTCATGTGAATTATTTCTCTTACCTCTTCAGCATGAAGTTGACCTTTTTAAAAGAAGCCCTTAATATGAATCAGTTGTATTTTGGAATTGAAACTTTGATTTATACCATTTTTCAGTTGATGAGTTTTTTCATGAGTTCCGTCATTATGAGGATGATTATTACACGGGTGAACTATTTTTTCAGACTTTTTTCACTGGGTCAGAATAATTTAAATAACTCAGGACAATTTAAAAGTAATATAGGTTTATCTCAGAATGTATGATTTCCTAGGTTTGGTTGGGAGATCTTCAAGAATGCATCAAAAATAAGAAATACTGGAAGTATTATATTTATTTCTATCGAGGCACTGTCTCTATGAGTGAGTTGATCATGGCCCAGCCAAACCTAGATGTCCTAAGTCCCCCAAGATGTAGGGGACTCCCCCAGAGGGAGCAAACACTGTCAGGAGAGCAAAGCTCATCCTGCACCCAAAACTGACCCTCATAATCACTAACTGTATTTCGTTAAATCATTTTCCTTGAGGGATATCTTTCCTCTTTTCTTTCCAGTCTTGAAACTGAATTTGGGTCTTCAATATACTTCTGCTCTTATGAAAACTTTGTTAAACCTTGACATTCTTATTAGGTTAAAGATTCAAATTATTTTACTCTTATCCAGGTTGTGTCAGAGATGCTATACATTACTCTAGTATTAGCCACCTGCTTTAAGAGCCTAAGTTCTATAATTTTATTTCCTTTGTTTGAATCCCATTCTGTCACTTCCTAGCTAGGTGACTTGGGCAGTTCATTTAACTCCTATCAGCCTCTGCTTTCTCACCTAAGGTAGTAACTAACTCTTAGGGCTGTTGTGAATGAGATAATACTTAAAGTGCTTAGAATAGTGTTTGAAACATAGTAAACAGGAAATAATTATCAATTATTATTAATATTCTGTGCAACGATTAAGTTATGTCACAAATCTCACCTAAAGAGGTAAGTTCCACTGAATCACAGAAATTCCAACTAATTGAATCTAAAGGCCTAAATATTCTGGAAGGTTGATAACGGAATTGAATTCTGGGAGTAGAAGTTCAGAAGAAAATCCAGTCAGCACAGGAGTGAAGAACTGCCTTACTAGGGTAGATCTTTGAGTAGAAATGCAAGAAAAAAATTAAACAGCAGTATGAAACAGAAAGACAATTCCCAAGTATACTTAGGTTTATATAAAATATGAAGCACAAGATTTAAAAAAGTTAATAATAGGAGCATGAAAAAGGGAAAGCAATACTAATTTAGGGATGGTTGATAGTAAGAGCATTAAAAAGTAAAAGAATTATATGAATGCTGTCAAATGATGGGTGTCTAGTAACCATTTAGGAATTAAGAGGTTGCCTTAATGCCGGAATTGAGACATTAAAGAAATTGGCCAGATTGTCAGGAAAATTAACACGAAAGCAGGACCTGAGTTTATCCTCAAGGGGAGGTAAGAATTCAATAGCAAGGTATTAAGAATGGAATTCCTGGAAGAAAAAAATTGAGTGAGTGGCCACAGAGAGAAGGCACTGGGCCAAGCACATCAGATATCCCAGTCCAGGAAGCTTGAAAGGCTTGTGAAAGGACAGGAGAGAGATTAGAATGGCAAGTTAAAGTAGAGTATGAATTAAGAAGTTAGACTAATGGAAGGAGCTTACTGTTCATTCTATGAATGAAGCGGAGTCATTGGACAATGAACATCTGCTTGTCTGTTTTGTTTTTAATTTACGAGTGTTGTTATCCAAAGTGAGGTCATAACAGAGCCACTTAGAAAGCCATTGTGACAGTTCAGGCATGATTTGAAAAGATGCAAGGCTTGAGTAGTATATAAAATAAGAATGGAAAGAAAATGCCTGATGAAATAACATTTTCTTTAAGAATATCCAAATTAGGGAATGAGTGATGTCTTAGAGGTTTCTCAAATAGACTTTGGTAGGATCATGGTGATACTATGACAAGCTGAAATTCAGGTGCAGCGTTGCACTAAGGGACGGTTAACTAGAAACTGTCCCGAAGCTGTAAATATGCCCATCTGACACTGTAGAGTCACTAATGGCCAATTCAATTCTTGTCTTTTAGTGGTGTGGTTTCAATTTTCTCTGTGTCTTCAGGGAAAAAGGAATAAGGGGATGAAGCCAATTTTCCTCTTCTAAAAATCTATTTTTTTGCACATGTTTCTTACACTCAGACAGTGCTACCACAAAATTAATGATTTCTTTAGCAACTGCACTTGCTTCATTTTTTTTCAAGGTCTCCGGCTACTTCTCTGGAGAGTACACGAAGTTTCCACAGCGCTATTTTTGTAATCTAAAACAGTTGTGCTTTCAGGCCTAATGCTACCACTGTAATTCTAATTTATCAACCTGCCACTCAGTGAAATGCTGTAAAAACATTTGAAAGCTTAAGCCCATCATTTATTTCTGCACCTGTCAATGACACTCTTATGTACTTGTCAAAATCATTTAAACTGCACTATGATAGCACATGCAATATCACCAATAAATTGGGCAATCAATCATGTATGTGCATGTTTTGACAGTGGTGTCTTGGACACATGGGCTCCTGTATGCATTTTTAAGAAACAAGAACTCATTACTCTTCAATAATAAAATACAGTAAAGTCATCAAAAAGAGTCTTCTTCAGTCTTTACAATTAAAAAAAGTCTTCGGAAACAGAGGGGCTGATCGTGACTGAAATTGCTTTTATTTCTTCAGTGAAATGTTCTCCGGGAAAAAGAAGTAATTGCAAATTATAGCAGACAGGAATATAGTGTTACATGGAGGGAAGAAAATGTATAGGATCATTAAATAGATTTATTTAAGTTCTGCTTATAAAGAAAGCAGTGGTGCAGTACTTTATAGCTGATGATATTTTAAAAGAATGTTATCAGCCCTTCCACTACTATCTAATTTGTTCTTATAACAAAGTGTCACATTAAGCCAAATGTCACAATTCATATCAGTTTTACTTTGAGAATTGGTACAATTATACATCATAGGCAACCTCCCCCCTAAAAACTTGGATGAGATCTTTGATCATAATAAATTAAGACACTTAAAAATTGATCTATTAGGATAGCTAGATAGAGAGAACATACTTAATCATTAAGAAAATTCAACTCAATAACAAATCTGGTGTCATACAGTTATGTGTATATTTAAGATAAAATGTTGTTAAAATTGTAACTTAAGTAATATTGGCTAAATAGCCTAACTGTACCCTCTAAACTCTCTGTTGTAGCAATCCTCACCACTTAATTATTTTTTTAAAAGCTGGTCTTATGAGAAGTCCTTTAAAATCTATGGAGAATCTATGACCACTTCATATTACATAATTCTGAAGTAGCCTAATTTAGCTAATTCAGAATTAGCCAAACTAATTTAACAGACATCAAACACCCATACATGAGAAAGTAAATAAGTAAACATGACATGTAGAAGGCCTCACTCATGAGAAGAACTAATCTTAAGTGATGTTATGGTATCAAGTTTAACACAACCAAAGCTTTGAGAGGTGAATTTATTTACACAACTACCACTGTTTCCTTACTGCGCCAGCACTGTTTTCAAGGAACATGAGTTTTTTAAAGTGTCAAACCACATTGGAAAGAGTAATATTGTCTGACTGATGAAAAATACATTTATTGAATGCATATATGAATAAAACAGAAATGGTGGCTAAGGTTATTTAGATGTCATATGTAGAAATACTACATGAAGAGAGTGCTGTTGATTCAATTTAAAACAAGGTCTTAGTCTCGTATACTTTTAAAATCAGTCTGGAAATCAATCACTCACTAGAAATTAGAATGCAAACCAAATAAAGTACTTTGATTTCAGTCATTTGACTACCTTCACCCCACCTCAAAGGAAAGAAAATGAATTAAGCGTACTTGAAAAGAATAAATTCTTTCTCCTTTTTTTAACTCTATAAAATGTATTTGAAGTTGAATTTCCAATTGAATCATACTTGATTATCTAAATAATTTCCTGGCAATATAAACAGCACTTATCTTAAAGGGTTCAAAATACTGATTACCTTTTATTTTGTGTTGTTCAATGAATCTTTACTGATTCTCAGATAGACAAAATAGATGTCATTCTTTTAATGTTGGAAGACTGAGATATCTTCATAGAGACACACAGAATATTGATAGCCATTTCAGAATGAAGCTCAGTCTGGGGCTTTTGCTTAAAGAGCTGGCAATTTCATGCATTCTATCATGACATGCTCTCTTCTGAGATTCGTATTCATTTGAATCATCACAAATGTCTAAATAATAGCTTTAATTATTCAGGAAAATAATCATGTACATAAAAAGCTATTTATTGCTTTTAGAGGCACTGTGAATTCCAGATTTGCATTATAAAAGTGCTAGCATAAGTTTTAAAGTCTCACTTCCCAATTACATTCTGTTCATCCAGCCAAGAATGACTGATCTTTATTTCATCAATCTCAAAAGGTGACCTTTTCAATACTTTTAATGACATTTTCAAAGAACAGAAATACTTTTTGATTCAAAAGGATTTTCTACTCAACTCTGCAGAACAAATCAATTATCACAGCATAATCAATAGCTGCCAAATATTAGCAAAAGCCAGACATCACTTATGCTTCAAGAGCTTATCAGAAAAAAGAAAATGCATCGAGTGGCTAGATTTTTGTATGCCAACTAAGATAGATACTAAAATGAAAAGTCAGCCCCAAATGTTTCATGTTTTTAGAGACCTGATTATTTCCTTGGTGAAATTTTACTAGATCACATTTGGAATGTACCATTGGAAGCTACAGACCACATTCAACTTCAAAATAAAATAACTTGCCTGTGGTTTGATACAACAGCAGGCAGCCTTTGACTACAGTTTTCCCTTAGCTTCAATGAAAAGCATATAAAAACTGAAACACCTGATGAGACATTTCCTCCAGATATTGGCTAGATTATCATATCATGCAAGCAGTATTTAAATAAAGTGTATGTTACAGCCCAATTAGATACTAAAAATTTTGAAAGCCTTTTAAAAAGTGAGGTTCCTCTAGAGAAGTTATCTTAAAGATGTGTTCTGGGCCGGCCCCGTGGCGCACTGCTACAGTGCGCGGCTTGGGAGCGCGGTGGCTCTCCCGCCGAGGGTTCGGATCCCACATACAGACCAGCCGCTCACTGGCTGAGCGAGCTGCGGGCACAACACCGAGGATTGCGATCCCGTTGCCCATCACGAAAAAAGACAAAAAGGAAAAAAAAAAAAGATGTGTTCTGTAAATCATGGGCCTTTGATCATACACATTAATCTCCGTAGCCCTGTGGCAGGCTAAGTACTCCCAATTCATGTGTAGGGCAACCAAGTCACACATTAGTGGGCTGCTCAATAAATCAAAGCATTCATTCCTAATTTTCCTAAGTTTCTAGGTTTTGGTTTGAAACTCTTGAGAAAGGATTTGATAGCATTGCTGCCCTTTTTGCAATGAACAGCTGCCAATTTTATTAAGTGCATCACTTCATTATTTGAAGGGCAGTATGTGTGTGCTAAGTATTAAGTGCTAACAATGTCAGCTGCTGCTCTAAACTAGTCCACTGGACAGGCATAACTTCCTCTTCGTGTCGTTGAATATTGAGCTTTCCTTACATGTTACGAAAATCACATCAAACCATCCTTGCTTAAAAATTTAGTAAAGTATTTAGACATTTATTTTTGACAACATCAGATGAAGGGTGGTGCCAAAATTATTTTGACTTAATATCTAATATGTTGAGAAAATTCTACAATTCACACTTTTTTAGATACTATTAATTGCTTAACATTTACCTCCAATGTATAAACTAGGGGTTGAAAACAAGAAGTGGATGTCAGGATGCTATTTTATTCTAATCCAGACTTCATTTCCAAGATCTTTATTTTTATTTTTGAATATCAATTCAGTTATATTTAGATAAGATTTATTCAGTGCAAAATTCTATTCAAGTCATATTGGTAGTTTCAAGGTAAGATACAGTGGTGGACGAGATTGGAGTTTCTATAAAACAGTGCCAATCTGTGAGCTGTTTTTTCCATTTCATCACTAGATAAGTACAGAAAGTAATAGTAAGCATTTAAACACTTTTATAGCCTTTTGATACTGCTTTGACATCTAAGTGTAGGATTCTGCACATAAGTATCAGGCTGCGATGGACTGGAAAGTTTTTATATAAAAACCTGGTCCTTCACCACAATAAGTAGGAGACCATGAACAAGATCAAGTCTTTGCCTTCAAAAAGGTTAGAATGTAATGAAAAGGATAAAACCAATAAGCTGTTATCTGTAATACAAGGCTTTAATTGCTTGAGGACTCTAATCTGCTCAAGAAGATAAAATAAAAGCAAACAGATACCTGTCACATAAGGCATTACCTGATACCTCTTGAAAGAGGGGTGATGAAAGTTGTGGGACTCAGTACAGAACAGTGCACAAAGTCAGGCTGGTTTCATTTCTGTTCTGGGGACAGCTAGTAGCACCATTTGGCTGGACCAAAGTGCGTCTTAGAAGAGATGCTGGATAACATAAATGAAAAGTTAAGCAATGACTACATCAAGAGAGATTGGAAAGTCCTGACTACATTTCAACTTTTCTTCAACTCCTCTCTCCCTTTTTCCCTTTCTTGCCTCCTCCCCCTTCCTTTTATCTCCCTCTCTCCTCCTCCTACTCTCTGACTCCTCTTTCTTTCCTTCTCATTCTCCTTTTTTCTCCCCTCCTTCCTCTCCTGCTCTTCCTTTCCCTTTCTCTTCCTCTCTCCTCCCATTCTCCCCCCTCCTACTCCTTCCCCACCCTTCCTTCCCTCTTTCCTCCTCCTCCCTTCTGCTGCTTCTCTTTATTTTGTCTTCGTTTTTAAAAATGCATGCCTTCAACAAAGAGTTCCCTTTGCTTTGCAATAGATCTCACCATTAGAAGGAAAATTAAAATATGTGAAATATTTGCTGGACGCCAGAAATCACATTAATTCCTAACAGTCCAACTTGTCCTTTTGCTCACTGATGAGAAAAAAAAATTATCACTATCTTAATGGCTATGGAAAAATTAGGATAACCCCAAAATGGCATTATTTTTCAGTATTAGACCAGGATGAGACTTCTCTTTATTTTGAAATTAGCAGTTTATCGTCTCTAAGCAAATTGACAATTCCGAGAGACCTCCAGATATTGACATTTGATATCACCAATACACTACTAGGACTCTGCCCTGTCAAATTCCAGTGAGCTCCACCTGTCAACAAGCCCTGTGTACATGCAGATGCACACACTTATGCACACTTGCACACACAGATGCACATGCTCACAGAGCTCAAACTAGGTTTTTGGTGCCTTGCTCTGAAAAATTACCAACCAGCAAAGAATCACCAGACATCCGAGGAAGTCTTTAAAATAAAAGAAAAACCCCAGAGAAAATCAGAACTTCACAGAAATAAAGAAATTATACAAGCACAAAACTAAACTCAACTAAACAAAATAACTAAAAATAAAACCCATAACTAATACCCCTAGAAATTGGAAAATATATTGTATTTATATTAAAAGAGTATTATTAAAAGGAATATATGAAGAACAGGAAAAAGCTTCTTAGAAATTAAAGATATTGTATGAGAAATAAAAAATTCAATGAAAGTTTGAAATATGAACTTAAAAGATCAAAAAGACAAAGAGATGGAAAGTAGTCAAGAAATGTTAGAAACAATTAGAGGCTCATTCTGGGAATTCAATATCTAACTAATAGTTGTTTCACAAAGAGAGATCTGAAAGGACAACATTATCAAATAGGTAATTACAAGAAAATGTCCTAAAAGTGAAGGCTGTGAGTTTTCAAATAATAAGGTGTTCAGCACAATGAATGAAAAATGACCTAAATTAAACAGGTTATTGTAGATAAGGAGATGACCTTAAAGGTCCAAATAGAGGAATAAAAGCCACCTACGAAGACTTGGAATCAGAATGACATCAAATTTCTCTAGTTTAGAAACTTTCAGACAGTGGAATAATGCTTTCAAAATTCTGAAGAAAAATTGTTTCCAGATTGAAGATTAAGACCATCAACCAAGCCAAACAAACTACGAGTTAAGCATGAAGATAGAAAAAGATACGGTCAATTCTTGTTATCTGTGGTAGTTATATTTTGTAAAGTCACTGCAAACACCAAATTAACAAATACTGGACCATTGCTTGTAGAGGAAATATAGGCCTAGGTTCCTGTGAGCCTCGGGTCACAACATTTTTGTCAACTGATCAATAAGTAACCTTGCTGTATGTGTGTTTCCATTTCCATTTAAAGACACCTTATTTAATATATTCACATACGTATGTACGTGTGTGTGTGTGTGTGTGTGTGTGTGTGTGTACAGTTGATTCATTAACATTGGACTCACAGCCCCAAAGCACCATAACTCATGACTGAATGAAGCTAATCTAACACATGCCTTTTCTCTGTAAGGCACATCACAGTCTTATTGTGCTTAGGGTCACTAAATAGTAATTCAGCACTATGCTTGGGGCTATTTTATGCAGCAACCTAAGCTGTAAAAATGTGCGTCAGGTGACTCAAAATTTTTGCCGCTTTTGTACATGTGTCTGAATGACCAAGAAAGCCATGTATTAATTTAGGGGTTACAAATTAATTTTGCAAAGTTACAAATACAGAATCCATAAATAATGATATTAGCTGTATTTTCATAAATCTAATGATTCACAAATCCTTTCTAAGAAATCTTCTGAAGGTTGCTTCACCAAAATTATTGAATTAATCAAAAAAAAAGTCTAACACGAAAGAAAAGCAAGTCCCCAAATGACTGGTGAAGAGAAGTACCAGGGTGGTAGCTTTGTAGCAGACCTAGAAAGGACCCATCTGGGTTACAAAGCAGAACAGTGGAGAGATCCAGGAAGAAGCTGGAAAAATAAGGCCATTATAAGTGCCAAATAAACGACAATTTGTACAATAAGGAAATGTATTCATTGCACAGTATATTGCTGAACTGTAAATAATATTTACATAGTCATAACAATATAAATACTGAATATTGACAACAAAAACCGAAGAGAATTAATGAGAAAAAAATGAAAGCTCATGAAAAAACTCTTTAGTACAAGTAAAAAGAGCAATATTCTGAGACCTTGAACTTATTCTTTTTTAATTTTTTTTATTAAAACATAATTGATTGTACATATCTGTGGGGTACTGCATTGAATATCAATACCTGCGTGCAATATGTGATGCTCAAATCAGGATAATTAGTATATTCAACATTAAATAATGTTGTCATTTTTTGTGGCTCTTTACAATTTCTCACTAACGCCTTTACCCCCCTTCTCACCTCTGGTAACCTCAGTTGAAGATAACAAATTCTTCTGAATAAGATTCCGTTCTAGAAGCTAGAGATTATAGAAAATGCCTGTTTCTTCAGCTCAGTAATATTCACTATATATATAGATAGATAGATAGATAGATAGATATATACACACACACACACACACACACACACACACACATATGCGTACTAGTGTCTGTGTGTGTACATTAGTAGAAACATTAGTAGGCTAAGAAACATTAGTAGATTATAAGAAGAGACTAACCTAGAAAATATCGGTTGAATCATGTATAAAACCCCAGATTCAGTACAGTGCCTCATTTGAACCCGTAAGTGGAAGTTTTGATACCAACAGAGGGAAAAAAACTCAATAAGTGGTATTAGGGAAACTCAATAACTAGCATTGACAAATATTCCCTAAGCAAAATGAGAAAAACTCAAGTCACAAAAATGAGAACAAAGAAAAAGAATTGAATAAAAGATCTTCGAGTTTAACCCGTAAATAATAGGTTCTGAAATTTTTTACAGAACATGAAAGACTTAGTAATAAAAGGTAAAATATAATCCATTGATTTTTTTTGTAATGAGGATTTTAAAATTTGAATTATAAAGAAATTTATTTTGGGGGACATACATGCCAAAAAAAGGCTAACTTTAAGACAAAAAATAAAATTGGACTCAGTTTTCTCTGTGATAATGGAGAGTTTTCAAGGAAAAGGGTTGTAACAGGATTTTTAAAATAATAATGACAATAAAAGGTAACCTCCCAATTTATTAAATGGTTTTACTGTTTTCTGTTAAAATAATATTTGGTTTTGCCACATAGTCTTTGGCATGTAAGTAGTTTTCTTCTTACTGTTTTACTTCAAAAATATAAGGATTTTAAATTTTATCAAACAACTGTTTACCATCTACTGATAAAATCATAATTTTTCTCCACTTATTTGTTTTTGTGCCAGATTCTATTCATTGATTTCCAGACTTGAGCCTGTATTAATTTCCTCCTTCTTTGGTTTATTGGGTTGCTCTTTTTCTAATGAAGACTGACTTTTTCTTTTCATCTTTCTTTTTTAAGAATGAAGACATATTAAGCTATAAATTTTTCCAAGTCAAGTTTACACAGCGTCCCGTAGGTTTGAAAGAATCATTCTTTCTTTTTCTTACTAAATAATATGAAAGTTCAATTTTTATTTCTTCTATGATCCTGCACCAATTTGATTGAGGAAAGTCAAAAAAGAGAAAAGGAGCACGATTCAGGTCACCATCTTCCTAAAACCTGTATGTGAATATCTAAATGTTACATTTTCACAGTGTAGTTTGATCTTAATAAAATCATGGAATTTCAGCTTGGAAGATATCCCAGAACCATGTAATGCATCAGTTGTCTTCTCTCTAAAATCCCTAACAAATGGTTTTCTGGCTCGTCTTGTGATGTATGTGTCTGTGTAGTATATTAGATGATACAGTGTTTTGTTATGGTATTTTCCTGTTTACAATTCTATTCTTTCCCCAAACTACAAGAAGCTCAGGGTATTTGGAATTCATTATTCTATTTCTTTGTTATATTTAGCATTAATATCCTTCCTTGTAATTACTACCTTTAATACTTGTTTTGCCTTCTGGAGCCACAATGAATAAATTCAGTTCCTTTTCCACTCAACAGCTTTTCAAATATTTAAACATAGTTAGCCACCTTTCCTCCCAAAGGCTTTCTTCTCTAGACCAAACATTCTCGTGTAATTCAACTATTTTCATATAGGGTCATTGTCTTGAGAATTTGTGCCATCCTAGTTTCCTTTATCTGTATGTATCGCAGTTGGTTAAAATCCTTCTAAAATTGCACTGACACATACTAAATATTTTCAGTGATGTCTCTGAGGTGAAAGTCCAATGGAATTATAACCTTTTTTAAAAAGACACTTTATTTAATGCCAACTAAGGGTTTATTAGCTTCGTGGTGTTGTATCACACTCATGGCTTATATTGAGCTTGCAATTGACAAAAACACCTAAGGATTTCTTACACCATTATCTGGTAAGACATACAATGTGGTTTATACTCTAGACTTTAATTGGTCATATTGTTGCCTTGATTCATTTGTAAAATCAAAATAATATTAATACTAACTCATAGGATTTTTAAGACAATTAAATATTTTGACATATGGAAAGCTCTGAGAACAGTGGCTGATAAATGCTAAGCATACAGTAAATGTTAACTGTTAACTTTATTATCATTAATTATTATTATTATCATCATCCTTTTTGACATCATTGTCAAATATTTGTACAAGCTAATCTCTACCATGAAGAACTTTAGAAAAATCATTATAATCCAATAAGTTCAATTATAATAATAAAAATATCAACTGCATGGGAAGGACTTATTTATAAAGAGAGAATTTACTTCCTTTGACTACATGTCACGTATGGCCATTCTCAAACACACAGAATACAAAAATGCCTAAACTGTGTTGTGTCAGTCAGGATCCAGTCAAGAAACTGGGAACAAAAATCACACCTGTAATTTTAACAGAGAAATTTAATATGAAGAATTATTAACTAGTAAAACGTGGTTAAATACTTTAAAAGGGTAAGAAACTGCAAAGAATATTGGAATAGAAAGTGCAGGGAAGGGCCGGCCCGGTGGCGTACTGGATAGTGCGCCGCTTGGGAAGCACGGCGGCGCTCCCGCCCGAGGGTTCGAATCCCACATACAGACCGGTTCCCGCTCACTGGCTGAGCGAGGCACGGGAGCGACGCCGAGGGTTGCAATCCCGTTGCCGGTCCCCGGTCCGGTACGATGGCAACACTGAGGGTTGCGATCCGTTGCCGGACACGGAAAAAAGACAAAAAGACAAAAAAAAAAAAAGAAAGTGCAGGGAACACACTATCTCTATAGCAGAGGAAGAGGACCCAAGGAAGGAATAAACATGAAGAGTTCCTCTCTCCAGGGCTGATATTCAGATCTCATGGGAAAGGGTGTGGCTGCAGCCTACTGGCTGGCAAAGGAGTTTTGGGAATGTTGGTGGATGGGAGGTGATGAGCAGGAACCTCCTGCTGAGTTGCCAACGATCATCAGTGGGTCTCCAACATGCTGCTGGTAGCTGTGTCAAAGGAGCAAGAAGAAAAGCACATGGGAACCTGAAAAAAGAAGCTCCTTCCTCTTTTATGCCTTGCAGTTTTCCTCCAGTGCCCTGTTCTAACAAACCCTAACATTATGCCAACTAGAAAAGGAGAAATGTTTGCAGGACCCAGCCCCATCATCACAAAGCAAGGGCAAAAAAATTGTGGATTTAGGGCTGAGATGCAATAAATTGATAAACAGCAGAAAGGTCTAACCTAACATGGCAATTGTGATCGTCTAAAAATTCTAATGTTAATATTCAGATGTTTGAAAATTCAAATGTAAACATTTTCTTTTCCTACAAAAAGTAAATATAGCAGAAAGTTCCACATAAGAGTAACATTTAATTCAAAAAATATCTACTGGGTGATTACAAACACCTTGCCTTTTCAGAGCTCATGATCTAATGAGACAGACTCATAAATGGCCAAATACCATAAAAAATGTTTTCATAGAAGTGTAGAAGTATGCGAAAGAATGAGTCCTGCACATTAATGACTAAATTCAGTTAAAACAAAAGATGAATAATACTCTGGAGGTTTTTGACATGAGACCTCCTGGAATATTTTACTCTGAAAACTTTAATATCAAGAAGTTCAGATAAATTAGATTAAGTTCAAAGAAGAAAGACAGGAATGATTAACAAAATGGAAAGATTGGCTTGTGAGGGGAAAGGCTAACAGAAATAAATCTATATAGATTAACTAAGTGACAAGAAAAGCAGAGAGCTGACAAGCATGAGTTAGACTTAAATATAAAAAGACTATAATCAAAGAGTAGCACTGTAAGTGGAACTTAGTTTAATTCAACGAACTTTGTAATTGGGGAAGATGTGGAGCTTGAGTTAGGCCTTAAGAATGGATGTATTTCCAACAGATAGAAGACACAACATGTGTCAATGGATGGGAGGATGGGAGCATAATAGGAAACTTTCTGTTGAACAATCAATTGAGCTCGTGCCAAAGATTGTGTAGAGGTACAAGAATGTCTCTGTCGGAGAGCAATGAGTTTTCTGTACCAAAACGGTGCCAGGCAGAGTAGGTGCTGTGAAATGCCAAAGGATTAAAAGAGTAATTGAATGATAGTGAAAGAATGTTGGAGGAAGGAGCTACATTTTGGAGAGCCTTGAATGTTGAAGAGTCTGTAAGTTGCCTCGTAGGCCTTGGGGAGTAATTGAAGTGTTTGTTGTTATTTTTATTTTTCGATAATTTGTAAAAAGAAATGCTTTCAAGCCATTTACAGCATATATGATGGGTAGGAGATGTGGAGATACTTAGGATCATGAGGAACACCAGTTTAGGGACAATTTCACTGGTCCAAGTAAGATTGTATAACTCTTCAAAATAGCTAGATTTTTGGTTCTTCTGCTTTTACATTTGTAGTTCTCTTAGCAGGTGTGTCATGCTGCTTGTGAAAAATAAATCTTCATTCTCATTGCAGCTTTATAAAGTAAGCATCAATTGAAGAGAAATATTCATTCTAGCCCAGAAGACAGAAGTGAAAACTAAATTCAATTCTGGAATTACATATTTAAATACCGTTCCTAACAGAATACAGCAATACTTTCAAAATCAGAATCCCTGTGTTAACTTTGCTAGAAGAGAGAAAAATAATTCTGTGCTTTTTCCCTCCTCTTCCTCTCTTCTTTCCAAAATTCACTCTTCATACATCTTATCACTGATCTATCAGTTAAAGTAATCATCTTTTAAATGCGTGAGACAGAAAGGTTGACTCACAGCAAGTGAAAGATCAGAACTCTTAAATGGGTTGGATGTATCATTTTAACCTTTTTAACTTCTTAGCTACTTTCCCTTCCTGAAGGTAACAGATCCTGATCCACAATTCACCAGGAACTCTATGAATGTGTCATAATCTTTTAGATTCCCCTTCACCTTCTCCCCCATTTGAAAGATGCTGGGGAGTAAATTGAATACTTTGCCATATAATAGACTAAATGGCTTATTTCACTGTTTTTGGTATATATGTGTATATGGATCCACTATGCACACACACAAAAGTAAATTTACAGATTTATCTGTATTCCCTAAAATGAAAATAGACATATTTTTTCCCACATATTATCTCGGCAAAGTTTATAATTATGTTCAACTGTAGACACGCTGACAGTTGGAAACCTACAGCAAATTAGAAACAGGATCCTACAGACACATCTGAGGATAATTCTGATTTCACCTTAACCATGTGGAAATGTGCTCTGGAAATTCAGACAGTTGGCCCATATCTTCTGCAATCATAACTTCCAGAACTAACCATAATATGCTGAAAAATAGCTGTACTAAAGAGAGAGAATAATCTTCGTAACACTACTCTCCATACTTGTTTCATGCTTTTCTGCCACCAGTTTTCTTGATCACCCAGAAGGACCTACCTTTTGAACATTCACTGTTCAAATTCTTACCCTATTTTACAAGGTCCAATTCAAATGTCATCTCTTTCACCAAGCCTGGGTTGATCCTTGTGTCCCACCCACACCATCCTATTTTTTCTGCCCATAAGATCTCGTAGCGGTTTTTATTTCTATTTTGACAGTTATTAAATTCTGCTTCAAATTATGGTCTTATGTGTATTTGTCTAATCCCTTCTACTTAGATTGATATTCCTTGTGATTAGAAGCCATGTGCTCCTGATGTTGATATCTACAACTTCCAGTATTACACCTGATTTACATAAGTACTCAGCAGCTGATTATTCAATTTAATTTAGGGAGCCACGTATAGTAATTGAGAAAGCTCTAGTAGTAGTTATTATTGGCAGGATGTCTGCTAAAAAAAAATTAAAATGCTCCCTGCTTGTGCGAGGGAGCTTATTAATATTCTTCAGATTATATTTTAATAAAGTTCTGTGAGGAAAAATAAAAAGAAATACTTTGTGTATTAGTCTGCTCATATGAAACTGACTTTATGATTTCAAAGGGATTAGATTAAATTGATTGCATACATTGTAAAACCCAATTACTTGTGTTTTCTTCATCTATAAATGAAAAGTTTAAATGAAATTCCAGGCAAGTTACTTGGTCCTTATTTAATCATTGGTAAGAAAAGAAAGAGTGTGGGTGTAGGATTCTAAACAATTACTTTAGCAATTCTGATTTCCTATTAAATTTTGAAGGAATCTGAGCAATTAGAATTAAAGGTACAACAAGTAGAATAAAAATCATAAAAGTGTAATAGATTTTAAAATAAACAATATTAAATCTTTATGTGTGTTAGGTATTGAAAACCATCATTTTCTTTTCTAGAAAGTGGAGGACTTGCCAGCTCACTGACCATGCCGTAAAACAACAAAAGCCTTACCATTTCCTGGATTTAGTTTCCTCCTGGATAGTGCCCTAAACATCTAATTTATTATCATTTTTCTTTCAGTGGCCTAAGAGCCGGACTGTCATACTAAACTATTGAAATAGAAGTTGCAAAGATTCTTCTTTTAAAAGCCAAAATAAATTAGCCCATAAGCATAACAGCACCACTTCCTTCCAGTTTATGAGGGGAAAAAGCAGGGGAGACGGAGGGCCGGGATCTTTCTTAACTGAAAGACAAACATTTCCTAGCAATACAATGCTAGGATACATAAAATATCTTACAAATCTGAATATGACTCCTAGAAATGCCATCTTTTGACAGCCGGTTTCAAATGGGGGTTCATACAGAAAGGAAAAAAAAAGGAATTTTATGAAAAAGAGAAAATATGGGGAGGGATAAAAGACAAAAAAGGACTAAAGAGGGAAGCAGAAACCCTGGGGGAAGCGTAACTGACATGAATCAAACTTGCACTGGGGTGATCTTTTCATTTCCTTGAATCTCTTCCTCTTTCTTCGAAATTTGTCTTGATTTTACAGCTTATGACCTGAGTCAACTACTGCCATGGTATTTCTGCTAAAAGCTCAAACCATTAAGACAAAAGCAGCCTTGGCATGATTACCAAGACAGGTCGGTTTGCACATTTCATTTCATCTTGAACTTTGACAAGTAAAATTGAGTTCCTGATGGCAGGCAGTGGGACTTGGGGATCAAAGAGTTCAGGATATTTAGCTGCCACTGGTTCTTGTAAATACATCTTAGCAGCCAGGAGTGAACAAAAATAAGTAGGCTGGACATGATAATTAGAGCAATAACTGATAAAAATAAAAATAAGTTCTTTTTGTGTGTGTGCACTTTTAAATTTCCATAAGTATGTGAAATTACTGAAGTACTTTCTAAAGGTACAAGACACATGAGTGGAATCATTGCTGCCATCCATATTAATAGCACCTGCATTAATTGGTCAGTGTGTCATATTTTCTTCTTTCAGTTAAACTGTGTTGTCCAAGATTACAATATTCAAAAAGTCTCAAAACAATTATAAAAACAATTTAACCACATATTCTGTCTCTGGGCTTATTTGGTTACATCTGAAAATACTGAAAATTTTCATCATATAAAAATGATTGGCCCATCAATCAATAGCTATTTAAAGCATCTGGTATGTCTTGCACCCCGTCTGGAAGCTAGCAAATGTTCAAATATTTCTATTAGAATGAGTAACCACTCAACATTATTTTCTTGTGATGATGATGAGGATGACTGATATTTTTAAATTTCTGATTGCTAGATACCACCTGAAAAATAAAACTGAGAAACAAAGATCTAAAGGGTGCGTGGGATTCAAAGAGCTTGCAAAGAGAGAGAGAATAGACATAAATATTAACATAAATTTACACATCTTTAATTAAATGTTCCCATCATCTTGATCATAAACCTTAAAACTGCTCACCTGAACACCTCAGATGAAAATAAAATTATACGTACTAAAACATTAAGATTATTAAGCTTATTTAAATTAGCAAATGTCTGGAGAAACATAATGCAGTAGGAAAAAAAATCACAGACCTTGGATTCAAAGAAACCTGTATTTAAATCTCATCCCTATGAATACTGATAAAAACGTTCATTGAGTGACTACGATGTGATAAAAGTTATGCTCAGTAAGGTGTTTCTGATAGAATCCCATTTTGCAGGTGAAGTTCAGGAAGATTAAACAGACAGTTCAATGTCATATCTAGCAAGTGGCAAGCTGGGGTCCACACTCAGAACTATCTGGTTTTGAACTTTGTCTCCTATCCACATCTGACCTTGCTGTGTTACTGTCTCCTCCTCCCTTAACCTCTGAGTCCTAGAATTCACAGCATCAGCCTTCCTTCCAGCTCTACGCTTACCTCTAAACAAGATCTCACCTTTTTGATAGTTTTATTAATATCAGAGTTCTCACAACTCCCAAGCTTATTTCCCTCCTTTTGGGGTGCCCCTCAGTTAGGCAGTATACAATTACCCCTGAAAGTGTTTCTTGACAATATCACAAGTTTTCAAATGCTATCATGTCCAAAACTAATCTCAAGATCTTCTTCTAGAGCCTCTTCCTCCCAATCTTCCCCAACTCAACAAACGATGATAGAATCTCCCAGTTTCTCAAGCCAAAACAGTGTGGTAAGTTCTGTTGAGTTTACCTCCAAAACTTGAATCTGGCTCTAACTTTCTATCTTTTCTGTCACTTGAGAGCCTAGGACACTGTTACTTCTTGTCTGAGTGATGACAGTGTCCCTGGACTGATCTTCTTACTTCATTGAATCTGTCCAATTCTTTCCTGACTTGTGCCTTCCTTACTGTTCCTATTGGTTCCTTTTCTTCCCTGACCCTTGGTAGAAGCTTTATTGTCCTTCAAACCTCCAGTTACATGTCACCTCCTCAGAAAGTCCAGCCCTCACCGATCTCCCTTGATAGTTCTCCCTCCTGCTTTTGTCTACGTTATTTATTTCCTTCTGAGTATTTTCTGTTTTAAATTATTTGTTTGCTTATTAACTTATTTTCTGTCTACACCACTGTCAAAGAAAAATTGCACCAGGAAAGTTAAACAGGCAAAGAAGACTTTATTCAAGACTATTTCAAGAGGGGACAGAGATCAAACTCAACTCCACTGAAACAAAAGTCAGGAGAGTTTTGAAGAGCTGGGGCGAGTTAGTGGAAATGGGGGGAGGCGTCAATGTGATTAGGGCATCTGTGTTTGCTAATTGCTGCTTATTTAAGTTAGGCTACTACACGGTGACTGGGAGATATCTTTCTTGATAATTACATTTCAAAGGGATGTCTCCCAGATCCTTAAGAAACACATTTCTGAGCTGTAAAACTGGCAAGAGTCTGGAAGAAGATTTATATCTCAAACGACTAGTTAAAGAATTTACAATTGCACCTTTCCTAAAGTGAATGTTGTAAGAACGGGGAAGTCAGGAAGAAGCTTGTCTAAAGTTTAGTCAAGGGCCGGCCCGGTGGCGCACTGCTACAGTGCGCCGCTTGAGAGCGCGGCGGCGCTCCCGCCGAGGGTTCGGATCCCACATACAGACCGGTTCCCGCTCACTGGCTGAGCGAGGTGCGGGCGCAGCACTGAGGGTTGCGATCCCGTTGCCGGTCCAGTCCGGTACGGGCGTGACACTGAGGGTTGCGATCCATTGCCGGACACGAAAAAAGACAAAAAAAGGAAAAAAATTTTTAAAAATTAAAAAGTTTAGTCAAGCTGAGGGAAATGTTAAGGTCATCTTGATCACCACTAGACTGTCACATTCATGCAGAAAAAGAAACTATTTTACTTATACACTTAGTGTATAAGTGCCTAGTACAGTCCCTGACACACATATTCTTAATCAAATTTTGGTGAATGAACCTATGAATGACTATGCTATTCTGTAATACTTACCTGTGTTATCTCAGGTATTTATCATCTTTAGACCTCGGTGTCCTGTAAAATTGGGAGAATACCATTCGTATTATAGGTCGTTAGGCTTAAATAGGATTATGAATAGGGTTTCGATAATTAGAACATTTCCCTTCCCAGATACCATGTTTTATAAACAAAGTCTATACAAAGTTCTTAAAATAACACACTGTTTTCATTTTCTTTTTTTTCTTTTTTTTTTGCTTTGATGATTGGGAATCTCATTTGTGTTATCTAAACATGAATGCTACTATACATTTGTCTTCTACCAACATACTCTTATTTATGATCAAACACAAGATATGTAAGAGTAGCATAACTTTAAACTTGAGACTTCCCAGTGAAAGTGTTTGGCAAGTGTCACCATATGCCTTGTTATCTGCAGAAGTAAGTGAATCGCAATGAAAGAAGCACATGCACTGCTGCACCAGGAAGGTTTTGAAGTGACATTTATGCCTTAGGGTTTGGTGGTAGCCAATAATCTGTCTTTAAAATCTTTCAACTCAATGTCGTAGTTGTATCTACACCCGCAATAAAAAGTAAAGCATAAGCCATTACTACTTTGATAATCTGTGACTGTTAGACAAAAGTAGCTATTTTAGCTCTTACTCTTTAGGCAATAGTCTTATTGTCCTCCTTAGTTTGCAGAGATGGATACAGTATTGCTCTGGCCAGATAATGCTTGGTCTTCCATCAGGCACTTACATGGAGCAGGTTCCCACTTCATACTTCAGTACTTGAACTCAAACACCATGTGTTCCAATAGACAGTGCTGGAGGCAGAACTAACCCTCATAGGCTAGGTAGGCTACATCGTCTCCCCTGTATGTAAGGATGGTGAGGACATACAAATACATTTATCCCTAAAAAAGGGAATAACAAGCCTTTCTTAATATGGTTCTTTCAGTTTTCCTAACATAAGAGTAGGTACAAAGTAAAAAACTTTTAAATTGATTAAACTGATTTGGAAATATAAAATTACTCCTACAATATGTGGAGCTTCCTTAAAAAGTTAAACATAGAACTACCACATAACCCAACAATTCCATTTCCAGGTATATACCCAAAAGAGAAAAAGCAGGAACTCAAGATACTCTCACACCAATCCTCACTGCAGCATTATCCACAATAGCCAAAATTTGGAAACAGTTTAAATGTCTATCGACAGACAAATAAAAAAAACAAAAGGTGGTAAGTGTGTGTATACACACACACGTGCATGCACACACACACACACACACACACACACACACACACCCCAGTGGAATAGTATTATTCAGCCTTAAAAAGAAACGAAATTCAGATACATGCTACAACATGGATGAAGCTTGAAAATATGCTAAGTGAAATAAGCCAGACACAAAAGGACGAATATTGTATGATTACATGACTATATGATTTTTATTTGTATTAATGATAGTATGATTTATGAACTACCTAAAATAGGCAAATTCATAGAGATGGAAAGTAGAATAGAGTTACTAGGGTAGGGTGGGGGGGGGGATGGAGAACTATTGTTTAATGAGTATAATGTTTCTGTTTAAAATGTTGAAAAATTTTCTAAATGGATAGTGGTGATGTTTGCACAACTTTATGAAAGTATTAAATGCCATTGAATTATATACTTAAAAATGATTAAAATGGTAAATTTGATGATATGTATATTTTATCACAACAAAAAATAAATAAATAAGCATTTAAAAAATTACTCCCCTGTAATGCAAATACTCTATTCATCATAAGATTAAGATTTTCTCCAGGTTGGGGAGAGTTGCAAGGTGTTATGAAGAGCTCCAGATGTGGATTCAGAAGATTTCTTCTCAACTCTCAGCCCTGTCACTTACTAGGATCAAGCCTGTTAGGTCTTTGCACTTTAGTTTCTTCTAGGTATGCCATCCAATAGGGTTGTTTTGATGACAAAAATTAAAATCCATATAAAGTGCTTTGTAAACTCAAACAACTATGCAAGTGGATGGAAGCACTTTTATTGCATATTTCTTTGGGGAACTTAGTAATAATAATCTTGTGTCTGAAATGCATTTATTAATTCCTATTTAAATTCCGTAAAATATTAAGTTATTGCTGGTAAGAGCCAAGGGTTGTTTTGGTTTGTTTGTTTTCTCTGTTTTAAAGTATTGAATCACAGTTTTTAGAATGAAAAAAAATGCTAAATTTCTGAGGAAACCATATTTCTATTTACCATTCCCATAATGAATGGGTCATTAAACCTTTCCATTTACCTTATTTCAATACCTTTTGTTCATTGTTTAGTCTCATTGTACATACCTTAAGAAGAAGGGCTAACTATAGTATCTTAGAAAGAAGGAACAACTATATTACATCTTGTTTGGGGGGAAAAAGGTCTTTAACTATCATAAATGAATATCAAAATTAATGTGAAATGCCAACTAACTTTTTGTTTTCCTCCTTAGTGGTTATGTCTTTGACTATGATTACTACAGAGATGATTTCTACAACCGGTATGTGAATTTTTCATCCTTGTTTCCCTGTGATTTAAACTATCTTTTAACTATTTAGTGCATTTCATTCACAGGTGCTCTTGACAGCTGTTTAAAATAATATTTTTATAGCTAAAAATAAAATACTTACTCCCAGTAAAATATAATATAGACAGATTTTCCTATTTTCATTATATTTACTGAAGTATAATGGAGTTTTAGTACTTTGGAGATGGGTAAGCCTAAAATTTGGTTCCTAATATTCACATAAAATTTGTGAATATTTGTGAAAACACCTGAAAACAGATATTTTCAAGGTCTGTTGTTGACTTAGAATTCTTCAAGACTGAGAGTTTTGTAAACTCAGAAAATTACTCCAACCTTCTAAAATATATCTGCTTTCATGACACATTGAAAAAGCTATATTGATTTAGATTCATTAAAATTTATAGAATTTTTCTGGTTTGCATGATAGTTTAGGGCCATAATAGTGACCACACAAGATGAAAACATGTAAGGTGTTGTTAACAATCAACAGAAAAAAATAGGATTGTCCCAATCCTGACCTTTAAAATTTTTGTCAGAACATTAAAAACCCTTTTATTCTTTGCTCTGTGAATACAAAGGGAACTATAGTAAAGCTAGTGGTTATTTAGGACACTGTAATTTTAAAAAAACAATGAGACTTAATGTGTTTTATTTCTTTGCAAAAACGAACTTATCAAGCGTAGTTTGAACAGTGCAAACCTTCTTATCATGTACAGCTTACTGTATGGAGCAAGTTATCTGTTACATGCCTAGGTAAACTGTCATACTCATTTCTGAGGCTGGATCACCTTCACCATTTTACCAGTGTTGTGAACTATCTCTGAGAGTCCCCTCAATGTGTAGTTCTTTTGCCAGCATCACTACCTCCACATCTTCATCCCTTTTCATCACATCACATGCACTTGCCTCATTTATATCAATAAGTTTGCCTTTACTAAGGTCCTCAGGCTCCATATCTAGGGTCTCTCGAAAGGAAAAAGTGTTAATATCTCTATGTTCAGCTATTTTTCTATAATTTCATTTACATTTAATTTGAGTTTCACTTCCATTGTTAACATTCTTTAATTCTTTGCTGCTCTTTCATTTTATCTTTTTTTAAAAAATTTATTTAATTTGGGCTGGCCCGGTGGCGCACTGCTACAGTGCGCCGCTTGGGAGCGTGGTGGTGCTCCCGCCGAGGGTTCGGATCCCACATGCAGACTGGTTCCCGCTCACTGGCTGAGCGAGGTGCAGGCGCAACACCGAGGGTTGCGATCCCGTTGCCGGTCCCGGTCCAGTACGGGAGCAACACTGAGGGTTGCGATCCATCACCGGACATGAAAAAAGACAAAAAGGAAAAAAAATTAAAAAATAAAAATTTATTTAATTTGTTTATTTGTTTGGTTTTGGCGGCTGGCCTGTAGGGGGATTCTAGGCCTTGACCTTGATGTTACAAGGTGGCACTCTAACCGACTGAGCTAATGGGTCAGCCCTGCACTTTCATCTTTGTTGACGAATTCTCTCTTTTGATTATCCAGTTTTATATAATGCCACGTGGGAGACAAGGAGGCATTGTGATTACACGATTGCTGGCTGTGCATGAACCGAATAGCAGATGAACAGTGACCAATCAATCACTGACACACTTTGAAAGAAGTGATGTGATTGGTCACTGGTCAGGATATGCATTTGTTATTTACATAGTCATTTGTGAAAAAGCTAGAAGCAAAGTTTGGACTTATGAGATTACTTATGGTTTATATGTTGTGGTGAACTGTAATTCATGGATAATGGAGACCTGCAAAGTGAGGACCAACTGTAGGTAGATAGAGAGATCATTGGACCTAAGGAATGAGGTAAATATCCTTTAAGCTTTAAAGTACTATTCAAACAAAAAATCCTGAAGTACAAAAATGCAAACTTGAGAAACAAGTTTTCCAAAGACATTTTTAAAGAGGGAAGAAACTTTGTGATTCTTGAAAGGGTCTTGCTCTCTCTGCTCCAGCCTCATGGGTTCTTTCTCAGTTCCACAAAAACACCATGTTCCTTACTGCCTCAGGTCCTTTCTGTGTTATTCCATCTCGTCAGACCTCTTCTCCACCACCTCTTTCACTTGAGTTCATCCTTCAGATCTCAGCACGAACATCGCACACAGATTAAATCAGGATCCCCTGTTCTTCTCTCACTGCCCAGCCCTGTTCCTTCACAGCACTGCCCCTAATTTGAATTGCTGTGTTTCTTTCTCTAGTGATCGTATTTGATTCATGTCTGCCTTCCTTCCTCCATGAGGGCAGCAATGATGTTCAGTTTTGCTTATCTTTGTATCTTCGGGGACTATCAGTAAGCCTTCAACATAGTGGATATTCAGTTTGTATTATTAATTCATCTCCTTAGATTTAGAGACATAGTCATTTTCCCAAGGTCTCGCAGCTAATTAGTAACAGAACTACAATCATAACCTAGGCATCAGTTTAAATTCAATAACCAACTGTGTGAATATGCAAAACACAGGGGTAGCGATACCAGTCTATGGCATTAAATTAAAGGATACAACCTTGCCTACGTGGGAATCAGACCCACAACTGTACCTCATCACTACTACTATATGTTCAAACTACCAAGTTAAGCAACTTATTTCACTAATTATCCATTTATAACAAAAATTAATCTTAAGAATGATTTTCTCAAATCATCTTACAATTTCTACAAAATATATTTTATTTTAAATATGAAATTGCTTTTAATAACTTGTTCTAAAAGTGATGTGAACATCTGCCAGCAATAAAATAATCTCATTTACTATAAGAAAAGATGACAGTCTTTATACTATTTGAAAATTTTAGCTTTTCACAAACTCTTCTACAGCTTTTTTCTTTGGGGTGTAGAACACATAACTGCTATGAGTAAAATTTTCAATTAATATACATTGTCTTGTAGTCTGTCAATATGAAATTGTTTTAGCATATTCTCTTAATTGTTTTCTGTCATTTGACTTCCTTACACATATAAAGAATTTCTATCCAAAATGGAATTTTGCTCCAGAAGATAGGAGACCCAAGTTCTGGTAACTAGGCTTGTAACTTGGGGAAGTCAGATTTTCAGTTTCCTCATTTTTAAAAGGAAACCAAGATCTTCATTTTATTCTTTATAAGTGATAGGTCAATAAAATCATTAGATAGATAGATGGATAGATCAATGGATAGATCAATCTTACTTGCCAAAGAGCAAGAGCCTTAAATAGTCAAATAATTATAGAGCCTGTAGCTTTCAAATAACTCTTCATTATACAAAAAAGCTAACTTTTAACAATTTTAAAAATCATTTATTTGTTTTATATACAATCTGTTTGGCTTATAAATGTGCAATAGATCAGTTTGTTTGTTTTAGTAACAGACTGTCCAAGCAGTCTGTGCTCTCATTAGTTTATTTTCCATTTTTTTTTTCACTTGGCTAAGAAAGACATAAGCATCTGCCACTAGTGGATATACTCAAGAGTTCCCTCTAAACATAGAACACCATGAAAGAAAAACAGAATAGAGAGGCCAGACCAGATAGCTAGTTTACAGTCACTGCAGTTTTATTCATAGTAACTATTTCCCATAAGCTACACTCTGCTTGTATTTATAGTTAAAGCTTTTTCTCTGTTTAGTAGGGTGCAAACTTGGGCAGGTTATTTAATATCACAAAACCTTGTTATCTGTTAGATGAGCATGAAATTAATTTCTAACTCATAAAGTTATTTTGAGAATTAAATGAGGTAACATATGTATAATGACCAGCATTATGCCTGGTGTATTTTTAATGCTTAATAATGTTAGCTACTAGTAACATTTAATGGTAACCATCAACAATGATCTTATACTGATATTCATATGTTGGTAAGCTGAGAAATAAACTGGTTGGTAAGCTGTCCTTCCATAATAATTCATTATAACATCTCTGGATTATTCTCTTTTTATTATTTTCCCTCCTCCCACTCCCCAGAACATTCCAGCTGCAGCAGAACACACCTGCAGAGAGAGCACTCAGCTGTTTGTTAACGCCGTGCTGCTTTGTTTAGATCAGGAAAACAGAAATCACACTAGTTATGTTCAACAGGGATAACTGCATGTAAAAACTTGCTAACTAGGTGTTAAGGAACTAAAAAAGCAAAAAGAAACTATGGTATAATGGAGTTAGCAACTGCAGGAAGCAGTTACAATCTCTAGGGCTGGAGAAACTAAGGAAGAAGTTGGGATTATCATAATTTACTGTAGAGAAAGGGCCTAGCAGAGATGAAACTGAGCAGGAGGTTCTGCTAGGCTGGTGCTGCTGTATCTGAGACCACAGGGGAATCTGCGGAGCTGGCACCCAAACCTCTGAAGAGGGGACAGGGACTAGATGGTGCTGGGATATTTGAGAGAGTTTGAAGAGGCTGTCCTCCAAGTACTGGAAAATTATTCAAACAGGATTCTGTGGAATCAATTGTTGCCAGGGTAAAGAAGAAGGTTGGGGTGATGCTGACAAGAGCCTGAAGCCAAAACAAAAACAGGAAGCAAAACAAGAAGCCAGTTCCTTTTTCCTAGTGTAGTCTTGCAGTTTCCCTGTCAGGTCCTGTATTGGCTGAGCTAAGCAGGGAGCCAATTGGCCCCCCATAAAAATGTGTTTTGCAGTCCCAACCCCAGCTGTGCCTAAGGGTCTGAAGCTGAGAAACAATGTAAATGACATATATCCACACCATATTGTCATCCTATTTCTTTCAGGTTTGAGTATTCTAATCTAACTGGAGGTTTTCACCCCTTAGTTTTAGCTTAGAGAACTCTTTACACAAAATTCCATCTGATTGTGATTTCTTTAAGTGTCTATCCATGGTTTCAGGGATCATGAAGAGTATTACTACATAGTAGACTTGAGTCTATTTTAGCTATTCTAAACTTTTATCTTTTTTATATTACACAAAGGATTGCCCAATAATTTATACCAATAATTTATAGCATTCAGTGGCATTTTAAAGGGTCAAGTATGACTCAAAATGCAAGACATTGTATGTTATTAAAACTAAACATAAATATTTATACTCTCCCAAGAAAAGTATAAGTATACCTAAAATTATATTAAATCCCTGCAAAGAATATTTTCAGTTTCTGAGATATTAGCAATTTAAATCCAACCTTTTTTTTCAATAATATCAGGAAGAACAATGAACAGTTTATTATCTCCAACGAGAAGTAAACTTTTGTTAATAGAGAAGAAGAAATGCCAGAGGTGCTTGACCATATAGAAATCACATATACATTTTAAATGACTTGACATGGGCATTGTTCAATTCTGGAACCATTTTGACCTTGTGTTAATGAACCAAAGAGAAGCTACTAGAGTTGCAGTTAATGAAACAGCTCTAAGTCAAGTTACAGTTGTTTCAGATCATTGATTATAGAGCACTATATATATTCATGAGTATTGGAAAACATATTAGCAAGAAGCAATGTCTGTTATACAAATTTAAATGGTCATCTTGTAAAATGGTATTTCACTTAAAACGTTTGGAAATAACAGCATGGTACAGTTGACAAAAGTTATGAGTTGGGGTCAGAAGACATGAAATTTAGGCCTAGATGCACAAGTGTTAGCTGTTTAAAATTGGGTAGGTTACCTCTTCTGTTTTTTTGCCATTTTCCTTCATGGGCAAAATGGCTTAATAATATTGACCTTACACAATTATAAGAATTAAATAAGAAAATCATCTTAGTGATTTATAACCTCATAATGCCAGACTGAATGCATTAACTTTTTAATTAACTGAAGCTATATACAAAATATAGCAGATAGCAATGTTGGGCAAAATATAAAGATTATAGGGGCCGGCCCGGTGGCGCACTGCTACAGTGCGCCGCTTGGGAGCGTGGTGGCGCTCCCGCTGAGGGTTCGGATCCCACATACAGACCGGCCGCTCACTGGCTGAGCGAGGTACGGGTACAACACCGAGGGTTGCGATCCCGTTGCCGGTCCCAGTCCGGTACGGGCGCGACACTGAGGGTTGTGATCCGTTGCCGGTCATGAAAAAAGACAAAAAAAGGAAAAAAAAATATAAAGATTATATTAAAGTCAAAATATTGCAAAAGAGATCATTCATGATTGCAATCAACTTGCCTTTAAAAATGTGTTCAAGAAGTATTTGCACATGATCCAGAGGGAAAACTACACAGAAAAAAATTGGAAAGTTAATGACAAAAAAGAGCAATAGAAATTTTTCATTTACTGTTCTCAGGTGGAGCATGCCTTTTAAAATTATCTTTTTACTCAGTTGTAACCAAAACCTTATTTGAAGTAAGGGTTGAAATTATAGACAGATTTTATGAATTTTGAGCAAATCAAACAATATAGGAAACAAATACGCTACTAGCCTAGAAGAATCATTCATGTGGATTTCAAATGTATTCCTTTTTACAAATGAATAGTCACCTTAAGTTGGTTTTATAGACTGTATGTCTGTCAGAAGTTAAGCATGCTGAAATGGAGGGCTCGAGGTTGAATCAAGACACGAGGCAATATCTTCTTTGTTTCTCTGGTGATTGATCTTTATATACCTGCCAAAAGATCCTGGTGAGAACATGACCTTGAACTTGTTCTCAGGTTTTACTTTTGGCTATCCTGGTGATGTAGCCCCCTAGTCTAGATCATATATTTTGTTAGCGTTAACTACATAGTGACTATAAGTTTTGATTTATAAGTAGGGAAAATAAACAACTATTTTTATAAGGGTAATTTAGAAGAAAACAGGTAATTACCAGAAATTTCTTGAAATTACTGTTAACCTAAAATGAAAATTTAGTATTCAATGACAAAATGCAATACACATGCTACATTTTAAGATTTTTTTTCTTATATTCAAAATCACATTAGGTGACAGCAAAAAATAAGCATTAAGTCAAAAGTCCAACAATCAGTGACACTGTAATGACTTATTAGAATGTGGTGTTATCTACTCGAGAAAATGCACTTCAGCAATTAAAATAAACACTAACAAGAGCATTTAGTGGGCTTGAGAAATGTTTTTAATATAAACCAAAGAGAACTAGCTAGAATACATGACTGTACATTATATTTTCAATTATGTGAAAAATATGGATACTTACTGAAAAAAGATTACAGAATTCTAGTAGTTTTAGGGTGTGAGACTGAGAGTCACTAGAGTTTTATCTATGTCTTTTTTTCCCAAAACATTACTTTATTATTATTAAAGCTTAATAATAACAAGCTCTTTATTTTAAAAAATAAAAAAGTGCTTTATTTTAAAAAGCACTCAAAATTATATTCATTTTTTATGTTAATATGCCATTAAATTACCTTTGTCCAAAAAGCACTTATTTTTTAAGGACAATGGATAAAATTAAATATCCTGTTCTTCTTAGATATAAGTTATGTCTATTTTATCAAGTAAATTAATATTAAAATTAATAAGACCTGTTTAAGCTTTTGCTAAGTAATAAAATTACATGTCTCATATATTTAAAGCAAACAAAAATCCAAACAAGAAAAGGATACCTGAAAAGTAGAAATGTTTATTAAATAAAACAAATTAAATCCTCAAATTTTTTTCATGAGCTGCATTTATTAAAATCTGACTGCATTTATTTGATTTACTACTTGAGTGTAGCTTTCTTAGACTTTTCACTGTAGAATGGACCTTGAAGAAAGGAGAATTATGTTTGGCTTCATTATAAACCATTATCTATTTGATGGGTAAGTATTAGGGGAAAAATTATTCTAAACAAGCAATATTAGGAAAAATGAAGGAATGTTAAAGGAAAGCAGAGAAAATATAATTCTAAAAGTAGAAGGAACAAAAAAATAAGAGGAAGGAAGGAATTTAAATAAAGCTTGTAATTGACCTTTGAGATTTGAATTCCGTTTAATTCTGTTTGGTAGCCGTCTTTGTTGTCAGTCTGTAATCTTAAATGGACTATTTTCTTAGTCTCAACACTATTTGCCAATCTAATACTTTGCAAAGGCAAAATTTTTGGACTTGCTGTAGACACAGATCTGATGAGAAGGCCAGTGCTTGTCTCCTTGGATTACCTCTCACCTACTTGCTACTGCGTGTAGACGACCCCCACGTCCCATCTTCCTGCCCGCTCTTCCTGTTCTTGTCTTGTTAAGTTTTAACACATTAGGACAATACCCAGTCTTCCTTTCTTTCATTTCTTAAAAACTCAAGGGTGCCCAATAATGATTAAGAAAGTTTCTATCTCCATTAAATGTTTTAAAGTAAAAACTATGCTCTCATGTGACATACTCAAACTTTTCTTCAGTTTTATTTTGTGAATTACATATTATATTAAAATACTTAAATTCTGATTCTGCCTATCTTTCTACCAGAGTGGAAGAAAGAATTGGTAAAATCTTAGCTGATTCCTCGGTAAGAAAACAGTCACTTCCCTTTGAAGCAACACACCAAAATATTGAGAGAACAAGGGTCACTCCCATACGAATTTACACCAAAAGACAAAACACATACTAAGTATCTCACTAAAATGTATGTCCCATACTAAAAGCATGTCACAAGTACAATGAGCAAACGCAGCTCTCTTTTCTCAGCATAACATCAGCCCAGATCAACACTGGAGGCATTTGTACTCCTTGGCTGGGGGAAGCAATAGAAATATTGGTAAACATTTTGACCCCCTATAAATTATTAATGAAATACATTGTAATCAAAGTAGCAATGAGGTTTACTCGACCTGCATTTTCATTATAGCATTCTTACATTATTATAGATTGTGGTTGTGCTTTAGAGATTTTCTTAACCATATTTATAGATTAGCTTATTTAATGAACCTATTAAATTACACTTTTGTGTCCTGGGGAAGTGGTCCCTCCAAAAGAGTTTGCCTTTCATCTCAAGTGGAGACTTCTACCCTGGAATAGATCAATTGTCATATATTCTTTTCCTTCAATAATTTACAGTGTTGTAGCTCATGCAAAGTTCCTTTGTATTTTAGTTCACTGACTTAAGGTGCTCTGTGAATTCAACTTATAAATAACTAATATAGACCTTGTTTTGTGATTGAAATTAGGGGCAGATTGAGTTGACCCTTTTGATTTTCAAGCCCCTAGCAGTGTGGATGATATTCATAACCCTTTTCAGCTTCATTCTGCCTAAACTCTTTGAAGTAAACTATAATGTGCTGACATCCATGACCTGTTCTTTGCCAGCAGTTCTTCAGCTCTAATGGACTTTGCTTATTCACAGAGGATGGCACCCCTCTTGAACTCTGTCTCATTTCGTTTCTTTTCTTTTCCAGACATCTCTCAGTTTTTCCCACGCATGTTCTAAATCATTTTTGAGCACTTTAGCTCTCTAATGTAGGAGGAGAAATACCTAGCACTAAAGAGATCTGCTTTAAATTTGATTTAAATAATGTCTTTTCCCTCATAGTATAATAGTTTTAAATGTCTCTGAATGAATATTTGGAAAGCAGTTTATGTTAATTTTTATTTTTAATTATATTTAAAAGATTATTTTCCAAAAAGACTATCACATTTTCATTTGTATGTGTAAACAAAATGTAATTTTATAATCTATTATAGGTTTTTAAAAATTTTCTTTCTGTTCTAGTTTTCTCATTTCTGACTTTTATATTGGATTATTTCTATTGACTGTTTTAAAGCAATTACAAGACTGTAATTCATATAGCGGTGCCACAATAAAATACATAACAATAATAATTCTAAGTCAATAATGCTATTTTCTTTATACATAATTACACATCTGGTTCACAGGTAAATAGTTTTAAAAATGAGTAAATGTATCCCAGTATTTTTTTCTCTGACATTTTATGCTTCTCAAATGTGCTGCCATGTAAAAATGTGTTTTATATGTGTATGCAGTATAAATAATAATATGAATCTTTTGAATCTATGATTACATATTTACATATTTATATAAATGAGTTAACATTCATACTTTTATTCTTTTTTCATTTGATGGAAATGCATTGATTGTGTTGAATATCATTTTTCAGTTTTTAGCAAAAGTAGGAGTTTTATTGATTTTTTTTTTTTGTTACAGAAATTTTCAATATCTAGTGATGCAAATATTTCAAGTCTCAATTTGTGTATCTAGCAAATGATCAGAATAATAAAAAGATATTCTGGTAAATATTTCCCACCAGTACTTTAGTCAACACAGTTCTGTCCTCGTGCTAATTCCATGTCATTCAAACTCAGTCACCTTTTTTCTACATTCAGAGAAGCCTTTAATTACTTAAGTCTTTAGAGAGAGGTATGGCACCATATGGATTTGTCTCTTATAGTTGTTTTCTTCAAGCTAGTTTTACTGTTTTCTCCTTCTGAGCTCTGTTTTCTGATAGGACAACATTTTTCTTTGCTTTGTTTCTGATTCTGCATGATCTTTTCCTCTTTTCAAACTAGTGTGCTAATAAGTATCTGACATGTAAGAGGAAGACTTCTATTTATAAGAAAGGTGAATCTGGTTATCCAAGCAAAGAAATATCTTTGGAAACAAAGGTCAGCAGAATTTCAACAAATTGTGTCGCACTGTTGGAGCAAATCTCCTTGTCTTTTCATGCCTTACGAATGTTTCATATTGGGGTCACATTCTAATGTCCAGAAAGCATTGAATGTATTAGCACCCTATTTCCCTGAAACAGGAAAATAGGTGAAAAATGAATCTGCTGATAAACACCTGGGTGTGAACGTTAGAGAACAACAAAAATTTGTTGAAATTTCCTACCAGGCCATTCTCTTGATCATTTCACACATTTGATAGATCACTTAGGCATCAAACCAACTCTCAGTCCTATTTGTGTTTTGCAAAGGTTGTTCGATTACCATGGGCGTGTGCCTCCACCTCCCCGTGCAGTAATTCCACTGAAGCGTCCCAGAGTGGCTGTCACGACAACTCGCAGGGGAAAAGGAGTCTTTTCCATGAAAGGGAGATCAAGATCTAATGTCAGTGGGTCTTCTTCATCAGGCTCTAAATGTAAGTAATGTTCTTTATTTTACTTCTCTTTAAGGAAGGGTGGGGTTAACTGTCATCGCATAAATGTCCGTACTAAATAAATTAATTGGATAATTATGGAGTGCCTGCTATGTACAAAGTATTAGTGAAACATCAAATGGATAAGAAATGGTCTTTGCTTTCCACCACACTACATTACAGTAGGGGAGACAGACACAAATATGACTAACAAAAATCCAGGACCAATTTGAAAAGCATTTTATCAGAGCAAATAACAATGTGCTTTTGGTCCACTTAGTTTGTGACATATTAAAGTCCTGAAATAGAACATGTTGCTTTTAATGAAGAAACAATTTTTTCTTCAAGACGGAGTGCATATACTATGTTTTCAAAGAAACATTATACAAAATTAGTGCATGTTTTGAATATTTGAGCATTAGGGTAATTAAGATAGGCAAACCATAGAGATGTTAAAAGCATAACTTACCATACTATTCTTAATTATTATGAGACATGCATCTAAAAGCATATTTAATATTATAAAGATAAAATAATATTTTCATAACTTCGCTAATTATTTACATAATTAATATTTGCATAACATCGTGAATTAGTAAAAAATAGAGGTACAAACTTTCTAACACTGCTAAATTTTTATATGGACCAATTCAGAAAAACCCTAGTTTGTTATTAGAATATTATTCCTAAAGAAAGGGTAACAAAATTTTCTGTATTCTTTGAGATTACATTCTAGCAGAGAGGAAACAAGACAACGACCTGATGTCTCATCAATATGGAAAAGAAGAAAGCTATAGAGAAAGTGGGAGCACTATATTTCACAGGATGGTCTATGACTGTCTGTGTGATGAGGTAACATTTGAGTGGAAACCTGAAGGAAGTGAGAGAGTGTGAGAGTGAGCTCTGAAGCTTTCACAGGCAGCACGTTCCGGGCACAGGGAATGGTCAGCGCTGAGACCTGCAGTTGGAATATTCAAGGAACAAGGAAGCTAGTGTGGTGGCAGCAGAATGAGGGAAGGAAAGCATGGCTGGAGACAAGATCCTAGAGGTAGAGGGAGGGCAAGTTTCCATGAAGGCTGGTAGCGCATTGTAGGGACTTTGTATTTACTCTGCATCCAGTCCTTTAAGACAAGTGAGACAAATACTGTTCTCTGAGTTTTATTGATGAGTAAACACAGAAGGTCATGTCGCCAGTAAATGGTAGAGCCAGAACTAGACCGCAGGTCTCATAATGCTCATACTTCTGTGCTATCTACTATAGAACACTGCCTTGTACCTTAGCACTATCAGAAATGCTAGGAAAGAATCATCATTGAAATACTTTATTTTTACATGAAAGTGTGCAAAAAATAGTTCAGGAAGCAGGAAGTTACTGATGCTTAAAGAAACTCTAAAGTTTGGTGTGCTCAGTTTTACTGAGAATTTGACTTAGCTAATAAAACCTCAATAGCAAACTAAATAGATTTACAGCTCTCTATGTGCTTATTTGTCCATTTATCTATCCATTCAGTGGACAGATAAATATAAATTCCATTGTGAGTCCTAGTGATAAAAGAAAATGAGTTTCTGCAGCAATCTCTAAACGGAGTCTTAACATACTCTAAGATTATTGTTAAATGTAAAAAAAGTTCTTGAATTTGGTTCTTGCTGTGGAAAATTGACTATTGAATTGCCTGCTAGGTTTATAGAAGACTTTTTTCCACCATTAGTAATATTAACTTCATTTCAAAGAGAAAAATATAAAGCATTGTTGGATTTTTTTGGCCTGTGGTCAGTTTTAAAGCAGTATTTATTAATGGAAAGATTATTGAAATTTTGGCTGGGAAAGTTCTACATTGTGTCTGAGCTTTGCAGGGCATTTAGCATGCCTGACCCCCAAATTCTAAATACCAGAAGCAGCCCTCAGTGTTTGTAACAGCTGCTAACATTTTTGAATGTTCCCTAAGGAGATGATACCACCCTAGTTTAGAACTACTGATACAGAAAAATAATTGACTTACCTTGTGATCGTTCTCTGGCAAGAGCAGCCATGTAGAAATTGGTTGATGTGTATTCCAGTGTTACTACAAAGAGTATTCATCTCCAGAGGTTATTTTAAAGTAAATATTCCAATATTTGAATGGTTAGGTTGGTTTTTGATTTCTAGGTTTTTCGTATCATGAAGAAAGAATAGGGACTACAAAAATCTTTGTTTAGGATCTTATCAAGAATTTCTCTAATTTGTAATAATCAGATTTTCTAGATAGACATATAAGCATAATACATTTTCTGCTTTTAATATAGAACTGTGTGTGTTTGTGTTTTAGCTGCTGGTTGTATTATCCATATTCTCTTTAGATTTGCTTCTTTGGTGACAAATTGATATGTCAAATTCTGAAAGTGAAATCCTCTACCATAGTAGTGATTTTATGAAGTTTTTATTTTCCTGAGGTGTTGTTTTATATCCCACATAGCTTGGATTTTTTTACATAATGATTTACAAAAATAATAATAATAGGAGAAAGAATAATAACTAAAACTTTTTTAGTGTTTATGATAGCTGTTGTTTTAAGCACTTTACATATTAATCCATACATACCTATATTAGTCCGTTTCTGTTGCTTATAACAAAATACTTCAGCTGGGTAATTTATAAAGAAAACAAAATTTATTGCTTAAAGTTTCAGAGGCTGGGAAGTTGAAAGTCCAGGGAACACATTTGGTGAAGGCCTTGGTGGTGGTGACAGTAATGGCAGGTTGTCACACTGAGAAATGGTGGAGCAGAGAGAGCAAAGCCTAACCTCCTCATTAACTCTCTTTTTAAAACCCTCCAAACCATGCCCATGACTACCATTATTAATCCGTTCACTACATCATGGTCCTACAATTTAATCACCTCTTCAAAGCCCCAGTTTTAAATTACTATAGTAGGGTTTCCTATCCTCTTAACACTGTCACAGTGGGGGTCAAGTTTTGGGGGGACGGTCAATCCAATGCAATACTCTATCAGTGAGGTATTATCATTCCCATTTTACAGGTGTGGAAAACAAGAATAGAAAAATTAAGTGATATTCCTTAAGTCTCAGAGCTATTGAATAATAAAGCCAGGAATTACTGCCTGGCGGTCCAGTCCTAGAATCTAAGCTCTTGAACCTTGCCCTTTTCAATATTGCCTCTCTTTAACTTCCGGGAGAATTGTAACTTTTACAGTGATATAATTTTCCATTTATTATTTTTAACCTTGAATTTCACTTTATCTGATACTTTGATCCTTTGCTGATATTGCTTTCTTTTGATTTGCATTTCCCTTATATACCCACTTATTTTCAATCTTTCTTTGTGTATTAGTTCTTTAGGAATTCCATAGCAAATTATCACAAACCAAGTAGCTTAAGACGATAGAAATTTGGAGTTCAGGAATTATTGACATTTTTTGGCTTACAGAGCATCATTCCAGTCTCTGCCTCCATGGTCACATTATGCTCTCCCCTGTGTTTTTGTGTCTATGTTTTTTCTCCTCTTCTTTTAAAGAGCTGGCTGGCTAGCTCAGTTGGTAAGAGTATGGTGCTGATAATACCAAGGTCCAGAGTTCAATCCCTGTACCAGCCAGCCACCCCCCAAAAAATTATAAGGACACTGGTCATGTCGGATTGCAGTTCACCCTAATCACCTCATCTTGATTATATCTGCAATGATCTATTTCCAAATAAGGTCACGTTCACAGGCACTGGGGATTAGGATTTCAATATATGTTTTGGGCAAATGTATTTCAACCCATAACACTTTGTCACCTTATTTATGTACATTTCCTGAAAACAACATTTATCTGAATTTGGGTTTTGACAGCACAATGAATGTCTTTATTTTTTATAGGGAAATTTAACACTTTTATATGTATTTGATTAATTAATATATTGGGCTATCTTTTATCCTTATTTCAGGTGTGTTTGTTATTGCTTCTATTTAAGAATTATGGCATTTTTATTAACACTTTCTAACATTGGTTGTGTGTCTTTGTTTTGTGTTGCTATAATAAAGTACTACAGGCTGGGTAATTAATAACAAAAAGAAATTGATTTCTCAAGGTCCTGGAAGCTAGGAAGTTCAAGGTCAAGGTGCCCACATCAGTTGAGGGCCTTCTTGCTGCATCATCCCATAGCAGAAGGCTAAAAGGCAGTACAGCACGTGAGAGAGAGAGCCAGAGAGCCAGAGAGGGCCAAACTCACTTTAAAGCAAGCCCACTCCAGCAATAACTAACTCGCTACCATGATAATGATATAAATCCAGAGCCCTCATGACCTAATCACCTCTTATTAGGCCCCACTCCCCAACACTGTTCCATTGGGGATTAAGTTTCCAATACATGAACTTT
The DNA here is from genome assembly GCF_000696425.1 of Galeopterus variegatus. Classification (NCBI taxonomy): domain Eukaryota; kingdom Metazoa; phylum Chordata; class Mammalia; order Dermoptera; family Cynocephalidae; genus Galeopterus; species Galeopterus variegatus. Next base: position 110,903 of record NW_007728765.1, on the reverse strand, counting down.
GAAGGACACATTCAAACCATAGCATTGTGCCTTCACTGTATCTGCTTGGTCTAGTTGTTTGTCTCATCTCTCTCCTACAAAATAACTATGCACTGTTAATTGCTTCCATTTTTATAGAACCCCTCCTCAACACCTGTGTACATCAAGCTGTTTTTGTCTCTCAGGCAGTGAGGGACTAAGAGCCAATGGGATTTCTTTTAAAATTTACTGATAGCTATCTTAGACCTCTCTTTTAACATGTGAGAAGGCCTCTTTCTTCTCAGGTGTAAACTGAGATAGGCTATCCACCCAGCAATGCATCTCCCCTCCAGCAATTCCTCTGGAGTCAATAGGACCCTCAGATTCTCCAAGGATTTATATTGCAAGGTACTATAGACCTTTTCCTCCCTGTAAGGGATTTTACTGACTTCCTCTCCCTCGAACAACCCAGAAAAGTAACATTCTTCCTTGGCTTCTAGTAGAGGCAAGCTCCTTTCCAAGCATCCATAGCCTTAGTAACTCCCCCACTACCCGTGCCTACACCCTCCTTTGGGGTCTTAGCTATAGATGGGTACTCTTCTAGTTTCTGTCAGCCAGATTTTATTTTATTTTATCCTATAGTTTAATTTAGAATAATTTATTTTTGGAAGTTGGGTCACCCCAACACCGAGTATACTCAACTTTCTACTCCTCGAAAATCTCCAAATATTGAAAAATTTAATGGCTTTTTTCTTACACTGAAATAAGTAAACAATGAAATAATTTTTATAGGAAGACAAATTGGAGAAATAATGCTACTTGGAGAAATAATCCAAACAAGCTTTGTAGTTTGTCACTGAACTACACGTAACCTGAGAATCTATTTTTAAGTACAGTGGTTGATCATACAGGAGGTTTAATTTTGTCTTCTCTTTCTGGTTTTGTGTGACAAATGTGACAGTCTTGAGGGAAGGCTAAGTGTTAAAATTCGACTACTAAATATAAACCTGAGATGCTTGAAAAGAAATGTGGTGTGTTTTATTTTTAAGCAGCCATCATTTTTTGGAACTGTGCCTTCCAGGATACCCATATTACTCTGGAAGAGTGTAGATAAGTAATAGGTAGAAAGATAAATTATGGTATGAAAATATTTTGTAAGGACTATTAGGAAAAAATGATCATTTAAAGTTTATTGTGGATATATTAATTCTCAAATTGTGTTAATTTTAAATAAATTCTTACTATAGAAAGACAGACTGATCAATTATGTGTATACTTCATATATTTCCATACATACAGAGATCAAGTCACAAAAATTAACTGTAGATTAGTATTGTTTTAGTGAAATATAAATCTAAACAAGATTTATATATTGGCAATCATAACTAGAATCATGATTACATAAACTCCGTAGGAGCATACTGACAGATTATATTATATATACACATATATCATATATGTGTGTGTAAATATTCATTATTTGATAGTAGTCTTATAATTAACCTAGTTTCTGGGAATAACAATAATTTTCTAACTCAAATCACAAATGAAAAGTTTGAGTGAAGTGTAAAATATGCTGTGTTAATATTGGCATAATCTGAATGAAAATTTACTGAGGTATATATCTTGCTCTCTTATTAATAGCTGTTTCCCAGTATTTAAAGATTTGGCATGTCCCAAAGAAGAAATTGATACTATAGCTTGGGTTATTTGTCATTTCTTATTTTAGAATTTTTAATATTACTAAATTGTGCAGAGGAGAAAACCCATATAAAGAAAAATATATTAATGTGATAATTTGTCAAAAATAAATACTGATAGGCACTTAAAATGGATAGCTTTTTTAAAAGTTAAATTACTGTTAAGTATTTCTGTCCCTTTTAAAATTAGTTTGAACTAAAATTATAATCAACTTGTTCTATCCCGTGTCACAGAGTCATAAGATAAAGATGTGATGTTGCTGATCAACAGTTTACAAAAATGCTCTATATACGTCACATGTGTTCTACATGTATACCTGTGAGCTTTCGCCGTAGTTTCTCAGTGAAAAATCAGTACCCTGTGAACAAAATATTATATGAGCCAATTTCTTTAAATAATTAATTTAAATTCTAAAGTCTAACAAGAAATACCTAGTAAATTTGAATGCCTTTGGGAACCTTTCAATGTACTTTCAATGACAAAATAGGGTACAGACTCATAAAATCCTTGCAGCCTCTAACAGGAAATGAATGACAGTTCAAATTTAAGAGATAGCTATTGAGAACTTATCCCCAGCACTAAGAAAGTGTTTGATGTTGTGTGCCTCCTTCTAAAAGCATGTTACTGAAATAAGGAGGTAAAGCGTTAACCAGAGAAACAATGTCAACATTCAACAAAGTATTATTAATTAAATATTCCCATCCATCCATTATCTTGGGCAAAGTATATATTCTGCTTTTGAGGTTTTAAGGAGAGAAAGTATGTTTGGCCAGAGAGGTTCGAGAAGACTTAATAGAGGACTTTGATCTGAGTCTAGAAGAGTAGGTAGATTTAGAAAGAGAGACTCAGAGAGACTTCTGTTTTCCGGGCAGCAGTATCTGAGTGAAGAACAGAAGCTTTGCTGTCAGATTGCCTGGCATGGAGTCCATGTTCCACAGTGTTCTGCCACTGTGGCCTTACAGGGGAAATCCTTTAACCCTTATATGCCTTTGTTTTCTATACAGAGCTGGGAGATAATATACTTTGTACCCAATAGTCATTCTAAGAATTAAGTGCTTAAGTATGTAAAGTGCTTATTATTATTACTACAACTATTATTACTATTATTATTATTATTACTACTACTACTTCAGCAGACCATATAACAGATAAGAGCATGGAACATGAAATCGTTGGAATCGAATAGTGGCTCTGCCATTTTTTTGGTATGTGTTTTGGGGCAAAGTACTTTGCTTGCTATATCTTAGTTTCCTCATCTATAAAATGGGAATGATAATCTTACTGCCTTCCCCATAGAGTCGTTTGGAGGATTAAATGCGCTAACACATGTAGAACTCTTAGAACAGTGCCTAGTATTATAAAAGTCTTAATATTTAATAAGCCATAATAGTAATAACAACAATAACCATTCTTATTAATATCATTATCTGAAGCAAAGATTTAGTGTTAGTAATGTCAATTAAGAAACTGAGGACATTATGACTAAGCAAACAAAATATAAATTGGGCAACAGGATAATGAAAAACTGTGGATAATATTGAAGGGTTTGGATTTCACCCAGGGTTAAGGGAAAAGACTCTTAGCAAAGTGCTACCTGATCAAAACGATATTTTAGGACATTTATAGGACAGGTGTATTAGTGTGCTAGGGCTGTCTATTACGTGGGGTTTGGATTTCACCCAGGGTTAAGGGAAAAGACTCTTAGCAAAGTGCTACCTGATCAAAATGATATTTTAGGACATTTATAGGACAGGTGTATTAGTGTGCTAGGGCTGTCTATTACAAAGTACCACAGACTGGGTGGTTTCAACAACAGAAATTTATTTTCTCACAATTCTGGAGGCTGGAAATTGGAGATCAAGGTGTCAGAAGGCTTGGTTCCTTCTGAAGGCCATGAGGGAAGGGTCTGTGTCAGACTGTCTCCTTAGCTTGCAGATGGCTGTCTTCTCCTGTGTCTTCATGCTGCCTTCCTTCTGTGTTTATCTTCTCCAAATTTCCTCATCTTATAAGGACACCAGTCACTGGATTAGGCACCACCTTAATGACCTTATTTTAACTTAATTACCCTTTTAATGACCTTATCTACAAACACAGTCACATTAAAAGGTACTAGGGGTGAGGACTTCAAGAGATAAATTTTCAGGAGGGACACAATTTGATTCATAACATGGGGTTATGTGCATATAAGACCCAAACAAAGTGTAAAGATCTTTGCATATCCTTCACCTCTTTTTATTTTAAGAGCCAAATTCTTGGATATTATCCAGTTAGGTAATTGATTGAGGAGGATGAAATTCAAGCCATTTAGCTCATCCTGGTAAATATACTGCATTTCTCAGATGTACATGGCTTCACTGACTGAACACTGGCTAGCACAATGTATAAAGAACTTAATAAAGGAAGCCCTGTTAAAATTACAACTTAGAGCCGGCCCGTGGCTCACTTGGGAGAGTGTGGTGCTGATAACACCAAGGCCACAGATTCAGATCCCTATATAGGTATGGTTGCTTAGCTCACTGGGACAGCGTGGTGCTGACAACAAGAAGTCAAGGGTTAAGATCCCTTTACCAGTCATCTTTTAAAAAAAATAAATTACTACCTAATATATTAGTATGGATACAGAGCAGACCAACCAAAACAATTACAATGTATTTATAATAAATAAATACATTCTTCACTGGCTTTAATGTGTTTCATTAATATAATCAGATTTAGAAATATAGATAGGAAAAAGGCAAATAGCAAAATGTCCAATAAAATCTTTATATCAATCAATGTAGCTTGTGAGCATTTGAGATGGTTTTCTCAGTTCTACTATAGAACTTAAACTTTTCTATGTGCTCTGCTAATAGCTCCAAAAGAGTCTGATCACTGTGGAATTATAACAGATGTGAGCATAAGTATTAGTGATGAACCTTAATAACTTTTCTTACCTCTGTCTCTTCCTCTTCTGCTCTTTTCCTAATCAGGTTTTAATAAACAGAATCTTGACTCTTCTAATAGCCTCTTGACTGGTTTCCTTGACTTTATGCTCTTCCCCCACCCATTAATTCCATCCCCAGCTGCAAGATTATTCTAAACCAAATAATTTGTCAACTCCTCACTCAAAACTCAAAATTAATACTATTTACCAAATTAGAATCTGAACTCTGTAGTCTACTTCTCAAGATGTATCTGACCTGGTATTTCCATTGCCAATCCCTGCCCCCGCCACCACCACCATTTTCCTAGCTTAAATGAACACTTATTTCAGTATTTCCTAACTCATGTTCATGTACATTCAACTGAAAGCCCTTTTTTGATATTAAAAAATATTTTATCAGCTGTATTCTTATACACAAATAAGCATTATTAATAATTTTTCCTGTCTTTCAAGGTGCAGCTCAGGTAATACCACCCTTTTGAAACAAGCTTGGACCTGTCTTTCTACAACAGCATCGTCTGCCCTCTAACTCCAAGCCAATTGTTCATTTTCCTTTTATGTGACTTAAACTCCTCTGCTTCGTGGTATAGTTGTTTGTATGCACATCTAATTTCTCCATTTTCGATTACAAATTTACTCAAGTTAATTGTGCTTTGCACGGAGTAGACTCTTAAACATTTGAGAAATGTGTCACCACTATTACTTTTGCTTTTTGCATTTTACTTTTTGCTTTTCATACATTTTATAGTTGACTATGAACCACATCTTTAGAAATGCTATAGCTCTGAGAAAATTAGTTACAGAATATGTTGAGTCAGTCAGTGAAACAAGGGGACAAATTCTGGCTTACACTCCAGGGTCTAAAAGAAATCAGGATTTGACAAGTATTTTCAACTTCTGTCATTTAAGATCTGCTACTTTCTTTACTTAGAAGACCTTTATTGCTTACTAAAATCCAAAGTATCCTTGCAGTCATAGCTCAAGAATGGTCTTTTGTGACTGTTTTCACAATCAGTTATCAAATACAATCAAAAAATTGATTTTCTCTTCACCCACATAGTTAACAAAAGTTCAATTAATCAGCACTAATAGGTATTAATAGGTACTGGTTTACTACAAATGAAACAAATGTTACCCCTGAGGAACTAATATTCCTTACACAAAATAGACACAATCCTTAATTTTCAGGTTCTTACAATCTGGAGGGGAGACCAGAAAATAGGAGATAATTTTAATATCAAGTGATAGGAGCTTTTCACTTATTCTTCCATTAATTCATGTATTTTACATTTCTATGCATTATAATAAGTTTCTTACATAATTTTTCTTCCACTGATTATAAATTCCATTAGGCCAGGAAGGCAGTTCATGATGATGAGAACCTCATGATTCAGTGGGGGAAAGAAAAAATCAAACAAACAGTCATAAACCAGGGCCTGGAGGTCAGGCAACCCACCCTAAACTTGATTCTGTTGCCTGTTTGCTAAGCAGTCTTCAATACATTACTTAGCTTCTCTAATATTCACTGTTCTAATTCATAAAGCAAGTTTAATAACACATGCTTTGCATATTTATCATAAGTATTAAACAAAATGCTACATGTACAGCTCTTAGTAAAACACTAGATGAATGGATGTATATATTAGGCAATTAATGAATAGTTATTGAATAAAATGCACTCATTCTCCATTTCATTTTCTTTCTAAAAATATGTATAAATACATATTTTTACAGATGTATTTTTATAGGTGTATAGATGTATGTAGACATAGGTACTATGAATACATACATATATGTAACTCCTTTTCCTAAGAAATTTTATCCATGGTGGGGGTGGGGGAGAGAAATAACTAATTGTTCTAATTTATTTTAGCAAAATCCTTTAAAGTATGGCTTTAGAAAACTATTTACAAGACTGGCAAATCAGTTTATGCCTATTAAATCTACTTAAAATATATGAAAAGAAGAAACAGACAGAAGCAGAAGCAGATGAAGTGATAGTGATAAAGATTTCTAGAAATCTACATTACAGAAATCAGAGGTCCTTATTTTTTTCTGGATGTGACTGAATTAAATACTGTGGTTCCTTAATTCACAGTGAAGGAAAAAACTAAAACTGAAGATGTTTTTTCACATCAACTGAAGCTGCACGGCGCAATAATGACTGTAGAGTTCATAGTCAGAGGATCTAGGTTTGAACCTGAACTCTACCTGTGCAGATTATGTTACTTTGGGAAAGTCATGTAAATCAGTGTCTCAGGTTTCTTACTAATGATACAGTGTGTATAGAAGTGATTAATAAACTAAATTTTATGCAAATTATATTTATTCCTTTATTTTTGATACTTAATGTATCAAAGGCTGGGGAAAATAAATACAGAGAATAACATAAACTAGTGTAAATTACTGTTGAAGTCCACATGATTATAAACATTTAAAAATTTTCTAAATAGTTGATAAAAAGCTTAATGTTGGTGAGGGAGGGTGGCTAGTTATATAGACCAGGTTTTCTAAGATTTGGCACTATTGACATTTTGAGTCAGATGATTCTTTAGTGGGATGTGGGAGGCTATCCTTTGCATTATAGGATGGTTAGAAGACCAAATGCCTACTAAATGCCAGTAGCATTAACCCCTCTAAGTCATAACAAACAAAAATGTCTCAAGATATTGCAAAATGTCCCCTGTAGGGAAAAATCACCTTCTGTTAACCACTGATCTAGACAGTTAGCTGAAGATTCTTTATTTGTCCCTAAATAGACTTGACCCAAAGGTGATTAAAATAAATTGAAATATTTTTCACCACATAAATCAGAGATGCACACATTTTTTGAAATAGGCAGATGGTATCATCCCGTGTGCCTAATTTCCTTTTTGGATTATATCTCATGTTGCAGCAAAAGGCACAATCATCACTTTGTTGACTGTGTCAGAATGTAATAACATTTATCGGCAGATCAATGAACTCTTTAGAGAAAGCAGGTCTGAAATGATTTAATATGACTTTTTTTTTCCTAACAAAAATACTACAGTGATAGTTTAGGAAAAATATTTAAGATTATCTGTATGATGCAACCTTAGTCCTATTTTCTCTAGTGTCATTCTTGCCTAAAAACAAGCTAAAGTAATTTATCCTAGGAAATTTGCTCTATATTTTTTTCATTTATCACTTTGCTGATCTTGTTTAATAATTCTAAATTCAAGCCCTATAATTACCCATTAAAAAGTAAGTTATATTCAACAGGACAACCAAAAATTTTTATTCTAACAGTATATTTGATTTTATCTATAATTTTTTGTAAAGTTCTTTGTTGTAGAATCTATTTAGAGAAAGAGTGAAAGACATTTTTTTCTTTGAAGATAGTAATACTTGCTGATGTCTTCTAAAACACCTGAAATAGATGTACACTCAACTACTAAGACAGGCTCATCCTGTACATTATCTTAAAATGCCATCTCTAGCGACTCTCAAATGTATTTTTCTACATCAGATCTCTCCCATAAATTTTATACTCATATATCCTATTGCATACTTTTCACTCATATTTGGATACAATAGCAACTCAAAATTAACAAAACTTTTTTTTTTTTTTTTTTTTTTTTTTTTTTTTTTCCGTGTCCGGCAACAGATCGCACCCCTCAGTGTCGCCCCCATCCCGGACCGGGACCAGCAACGGGATCGCAACCTCGGTGTTGCTCCCGCGCCTCGCTCAGCCAGTGAGCGGGAACCGGTCTGTATCTGCGATCCGAACCCTCGGCGGGAGCACCGCTGCACTTCCCAAGCGGTGCACTACAGCAGTGCGCCACCGGGCCGGTCCAAAATTAACAAAACTTTTTTTTTTTTTTTGTCTTTTTCCGTGTCCGGCAACAGATCGCACCCCTCAGTGTCGCCCCCATCCCGGACCGGGACCAGCAACGGGATCGCAACCTCGGTGTTGCTCCCGCGCCTCGCTCAGCCAGTGAGCGGGAACCGGTCTGTATGTGGGATCCGAACCCTCGGCGGGAGCACCGCTGCACTTCCCAAGCGGTGCACTACAGCAGTGCGCCACCGGGCCGGTCCAAAATTAACAAAACTTCTGATCTTCCTCCTACAACCTGAACCTCTGGCAGTCTTCCCTATTTTAGCAAATGGCAATTCCAGTTACTCAGGCCAAAAACCCTGGAGTTCTCATTGACTACCCTCTTTCACCTACACTCTATTTCCAATCCATCCACAAATTTTGTCCCTTTAATCCTTAAATATATGCAGAATCCATCTACTTCTTACCACCCAACTGCTAATATCTTGGTCCAGTTCATTCTACCATCATCTCTCCCTTGAATTATTTCCACAGTCTCCATAATAATCTCATTGATTCTACCCTTGCCACCTTGTAGTCTTTTCACAGTAGAAAGTCGTAACAATGCTCTTCAAATATCATAGTTGCCCCTTATATCATTCAGAGTAAAACCTAAAGTATTTACTTTGGCCCAGAAGACTCTATACAATCTTCTTCATATCTTTTCCCTCCTTTTTCCACTCCCCACCTTACCTACTAACACACTGTATTCTCCTCCCACTTGCTCATTCCGCGCCAGCCATATTGGATTCTTTGCCTAAAACACTCCAAGTACACTCCTGTCCAAAGCCTTTGATGTACTGTTCTTCTGCCTCATATATTCTTCCATCCTGCCACCCCCACATATCCCCATGGCTTGCTTCCTCCCCTTATTAAGACTTTAGCTCAAATTTACCTTGTCATTGAAGCTTTCCCTGACCATCCTTTATGAAATGGCCAATCTCACTCTTAATCCAGGTCTTCCCTAACCTCTCATCTGCATTATTTTTATATAAAGTGTATATATTTGTTTATTATCTTCTTCCATCCTTAGATGGGAATTTCATAATTGCAGGGAATTTTATCCCTCTTGTCCAGTACTGTATCCACAGCTCCTGGGAAAGAAGTTAGCAACAGTGGGTCTGCATAAATATTGTTCAGCAAATATGTTAGACACTTGAGTTAAAAAATGAGAGCAGTTCCCAATCTTGTCAGGGAGAAACACATTTAAAGAAATGAAAACTCAAAGCATCATCTAAAAGAAGTATGGGGAGAGGAGGATGAGTTGTTAAAGGAGGGGAGCAAGGGTGGAAGATGACTTGACCATGTAGGCAACATCTGAGCTGAATATTTAAGCATTAGATGATATTTACCACGAGGAGAAGATGAGCATGCAGGGAAGACCAACAAGGTGTGATGTCAGAAATCATCTGAGACATTCAAGGAACGATGAACAGTTGTGACCAGAGCCTCAGATAATTGGAAAGACCAGGAGAGGATGAGGCAAGGGAACGTAGTTTGGAGCTGACTGAGAAGTAGAGAAATGTTGTCAAATTCTCAAATTCATCATTTTTTAAATTATACAATTAGTGATCTTCAGAAATTAGGTCTAATTTTCCCCAGCCCCTAGCTTGTCTAAACCAGTGGGCTTCTACCATAACAACTGTGTAGCAAGTCGATTAAAAGTATTCAATATTATTCATAGAAGAAAAATATTCCCAACTCTCACTATTTAATATTCTCTATAAAAATAAAAGCATTATATTCTATGCACTGTATCTTTAAAGACGGAGATTACAGATTTTAGAGGACTTAGGGTGAAATTGAGAAAAATATGCCAAAGAGTGGTTTGCAAAGGCATGTGTTATTTTCTTACATTATAGTGCTTCTGATAAAGTGAAGGCATAGTTCCATGCTAATTTTATTTTTGCACCTCCTGTTTGCTTATCTATCTCCCTAATAGTCGGTCAACTCCTAGAAGGAGTGTCTTGTGACTTTAGCATCTGGTGCAAACACACACTTTCAATAAAATGTGTTGCTCTGGTTAAAATTGGCATGGGGTGACCATACCTACACATGTGCATGCCTGCAAATGTTCTGGTATTTGTTAGTTGCTTTCTGTGTTCAAGACACTGAACTAAGTTCTATTAATAATGAAAAAAAAAGAAAGAAAGAAAAGAAAGAGAAGAGAAGAGGAGAGAATTGTATGGACTTTTTCCATTCAAGAGAGTATGTTTCTGAAGACCCTATGATGTGGTAAATCCCTTAATATGTTCTGCTTCAGACAACTGTCTAAAATTCCTTTTTAAAAAATGTTGTATCATCAGCAATTTGAATAATTTATTAATTAGGGGCCTAAATAATTTTTCAGGGATATGGTCATGATGAGAAGACAAAGTTTTCATTAGATAGTAAATCTGGGGCCGGCCCGGTGGCGCAATGCTACAGTGCGCCGCTTGGGAGCGCAGCGGCACTCCCGCCGAGGGTTCGGATCCCACATACAGACCAGTTCCCGCTCACTGGCTGAGCAAGGTGCGGGTGCGACACCGAGGGTTGCGATCCCATTGCCGGTCCCGGTCCGGTACGGGCACGACACTGAGGGTTGCGATCTGTTGCCGGACACGAAAAAAGACAAAAAGAAAAAAAAATAGATAGTAAATCTGATTTAGCATCTCTTCTTAAACCTGCTAATATAATTTTAAGTAAATGATGTCAGGCTTCAAGCCCAGAACCTCCTGGTAAGCATCAAGACCTCATTACTTAATAAGAGGAGAAGGAGCTTATTAAAACATATAGAAAATATTTTAAAGCATAAGTGCTGAAATTCTTGAATGCCTAATCAGAAGGTCTTCACTCAAGGAACTTAAATTTAATATGAAAAGTAGACATACAAAATAAAAGCCAACAAGCAGTATGTGTCTAGCAGTAAATGTGGGATGCCAATAAATAGGTTACAGGTGAGAGGTGCACCCTTCAGTGGGTTAGTCAAAGAAGAATTCATAGGAGAAGTAAGACTTAAACTAAGCTCTAAAAGGTGGGTAGGACTTTGATAGGCATGTTCAGGTAGAGAAAGTCTTTGCTGGGATTGGCATGTTTACATAATAATACAAATAACAAAAAATAATATTAATATAAATAATTATAGTTTGGGCTTCTATCTTTTATTGGGTCTGATGATGTTCTGGGCATGGCACTAAGTGGTTTATCTTAATTATTTTATTAAATTCTTATAACAGTCCTCTAAGGTAGAGGATGGAAGTTACAGAGATGGAGAAACCTAACTGAACCTTAGTGATTACAAGTGACTTTCTGCAAGGAACACAGATGTGAACTAGAGCCTATTTGGTTCTATACATCATTTGATTAAGCACTAAGCTGGTCTGTTCTAATGAAGAATTCACTTTGAAAAGAAATGAAAAATGCAACTGGAAATACACTTCGAGCAGATCCTGAATACCAGTTTAAAGTTCATGTGTGTATGTTTCTGGTCTTTTTTTTTTTTTATATAGAAAATGGGGACATTCTGGAAGTCTTCAGTAAAAAAAGACTTATGACTTATAAATATTACTATGAGGGCACTATGCTGGAGGCTGGGCAAACCGAAGGCAGAAGCCCAATTAAAAGTGCAATGAAAATGGTCAGGGATGCTTTGGGCCTAAGGCTCTCCTTAATTCCAAATTAACTTTTATTTTTTGGAAATCTACCAGAAAGCCAAGTTTCAAAGCCTTGTAAAATTCTAAGTTTAGAAACCTATAGTTGTAAAATACATATTTATTTTGATGGCATAAATGTAAAACAGACAGGGGTTTAATGTAATCTATTTTGTAGTAGAGAAATTGTTAACAGGAGGGGAAAAAAAGTAGAAAATGAAAGCAGAGAAGAGTTAGAGCAGCACGTTGCACATAAAGGTGGCTCATGCCAGGAATTCCACCTAAAACCAAGTGTAATAGCACAAAACCATACCCCATCTGTAGACAGAGACTCCAACTGAAGAAAAGTAGAAAGAGGACTACAGCCAACTAGACCAGAGAAGGGACAGGCCCCCCAGGACAGCACTGAGGCATTGAAATGCAATAAGGAAGCAACTTCCACAATTGCTAGGAAGGCAGTGGAGACTATTTCTAAGGCCTGCTTTGAAGGACCTTGATGAGTATTTGATGCTCTACATTCTAGGAGAGGAGCCAAGCAATTTGCACAGAACTAGAGGCTCATTTCAACATTTCTCAGTGGGGGCCAGGAAAGGGAGAACAGAACCTCCCCAGATTTCCTTGTTGCATCTAAGATTGAATAACACTAACTAATTTGACCCAAATTTTAGCATAATCTAGCTCTGATCTTAAAAGGTGGTTCTACAGAGTTAGGCACGAGCCTAGACTTAAAGGAAACCTTGGTTCCCTGGACACTAAGTTTCTACTAGGTGAGTCCAGATTTCTAGTTGTTTTCTAATATGTTTTCTATGAAGTGGGGTGTTGATGGCTTATTGGTTTATGTTTTTTGAAAGAAATACATAAATTAAAATTAGACAACTGCATTACTGGGCCAAGGAGTGGTGCCACTTGTTAAGGAATATATTCTATTCATTTCCAGCCACAGTCTCATTTCTCCTACAATGAAATCTAATGTTATAAGATAAAATATTTTCTATTAAATTTGATAGATTTAAGTAAAACTACATATATGCTTCCATCAAAGGGAATGAGTATCATTCTTCAAAGCAGAATCAATTTGCAATTGTGACAGATGATGTTTTTCAAGTTTAGCTGCAATTCAACAATGGCACTTTGATGTCTTGAGTGATTCCTATTTTAAACCGTGTTCCAGTTTCAGTTTGGTATGTCATAGTAGGAATACTCCAGAGGGCCCCTGCTTCTTGCTGTCTTTATTTTGCAAACTACTTTGCGTTATAAATAAAAATCTGCTTTTTTAAAAAATCTGGTTTTTAATGGAAAATGTTTTCTCATTTTTATAATGGAAAACAATCTGTCTTTCCTTTCAGACTTAATGTATATGATGTATATTATATATATCACATATATAATATATCTTAATTGACAAGTAGCTCTGTTTCAGGCAAACATTAATTACATTTTGTTTTTATTATTTTTTCAAAAATTCCTGAAAACTAAAGAATCAAGCTAAACACTCTAATTTCTTCAGAAATTTCTGGGGAATGTCTGATCTGAGACCATTATAAACTTGAAGGAAAAATGACAAAGAATAGAAGTAGTCTGGATTCAAGAAATGAGCCTCCAATCTTGAAGCACAGCTTTCAAATGAGGCATGGATACCTAAAAATTCACCTAATGAAATCTCAGAAGCGGGTGTAGCTGTTACATAGTAATAGCTTTAAAATCTTCAATCTCTGATTGTTGTGAATTCATGACAAAATTTTCAATGGTCTCAAAAAATAAAATAGGGACAGCACAGAGAATTTTTCATAAATATAGGCATATTTCATTTAAAGAATTGTCCTTTAAATATGAGATTGTCCTTTTTTAGGCCCTTTTCTTTATAAAATATTTATTCTAGTTGATGCTGAAATGTTTGTTGCTGTTGTTTTTAACATCCATACAAGGCAAAATGAAAAGTTGCCAATCTCATGTTAGTCCGCAATTTTTTTTCTTTGAAGCCATACTAAACTCCAAAACTCTAGAGTGGGAACCACTACTGTAGAAAATATCAATAGGAACTTCAGTGAATTTTCTTCCCATCAAGCCCAAGGGCTTAAAGAGGGCATACACAACCCATTGACTCATTTTTTAGAAAGAGTAGGGAAAGTAACAAGTTGGAGAGAATTGGAAAGAGTTCTCTAGTACCTAAGACATTTTCTTTAGAGGATAAATGTTATATACTGGTTTTAATCAATCCCCAAGGTGCTGGATTACAAATATCATTGACTGCTGAAACATCTATTACAACATAATGCCTCAAGGTACTATTAAGATACTATCATGATTTAATCATTCCTTAAGGTGAATTATTTTACATTGCAGATTTGCTCTACTATTTACCAAAATTGAATTTAGCATCATTTTGTTATTTTATAAAATATTTCTCGATTCCATTGTCCCTTTGTGTAATCTTTGGTCAAAAGATTTAGTACCAAATGCTCATGTCACTGAGAATCCCTGTTTGTAATTGGCAAAGTCATCCAGTATTCCAGGATCACTAGATGTAATAAGCTGATAAAATTGAAAAGTATCCTCTGTGATTTGACACTGTCCTGAGAAAACATGGAGTGTCTGTGAGTTGCATGCTACGTGTGTCATGGTGCATTTGATGTTCTGTTCTTTTCTTTCCCCTTTCCTCCTTCCAGTGAAATCAGATGAGCTACAGACAATCAAGAAAGAACTAACCCAGATCAAAACTAAAATTGACTCCTTGCTAGGGCGCCTGGAGAAAATTGAGAAGCAGCAGAAGGCAGAGGCAGGTAAGTGAAAAGGATCTGTGGCCAGACAGGTTGGAATTAAACCAGTGAAACACCGTCAATCACAGACAGTTCAGGGCCAGGGAGAAACAGTCTGAGTTTAACAGAGTTTAACGCAGATACACGAATGAAAGTCTTTAAGCCAAGAGTTACAATGATGAAATATGATTTCTTTACCTTTAGAGAACATGAAACAATTTTTCTAATATTTATACTAAAAAAAAAAGGAAAAGTGTTTTGATGGAATAATCAGTAACAATTGAATCACAATTTAAAATTTATATTATCAATATCAAGTAACTTTTAAGAAAATAAAATCAACTAGTACAATTATGCTATCAGGCTAAAATATAAAATAATATTCATATTGCATTAAGTTAACTGCAGCAAAATTTAATAGGTTTCTAAAGTCATTCTTAAAAGCCCAACTCCTGCCCTCACTGCCACCCTGCAAAAACTTCAGTACCCTATTTTCCAAACCTCAATACCAACATCGTATTCCTGGCCATCTACAGGTCAAATTATTTCATTATATCCTTTACAACTTGATGGCTTCTCTCCTTTGAACTATCAGTGCTGATTCTAGCTTCATTCTAATACAATTCTAATGCTCTTTCCATGTGGCTACAGATATTTTTAAAATCACAAAATATGAGTACTAGAATAAACTTAGAGCTAGTCTAAGTTTGAAAATTGTGTTCTGCACGGCCTTAGATGCCTCCGAGGCATCCTTGGGAATGAGATGGGGGTTTGGAGGAGACTCAACAGGTAGACAGATAAACTCATACCTCCTCCAAACTCAGCCCTTGCTCTGACCAGCCCTTGCTCTGACCTGTACCTGTTTAATATATTGATTCAACATAAGACTTAACTTGCTGAGTTTCACTTCTTTTTTTTTGTCTTTTTCGTGACCGGTAAGGGAGCAACCCTTGGCTTGGTGTCGCCCGCACCACGCTCAGCCAGTGAGCGCACGGGCCATTCCTATATAGGATCCGAACCCGAGCAGGAGCCTCGCTGTGCTCCCAGCGCTGCACTCTCCCGAGTGCGCCATGGGGCCGCCCGAGTTTCACTTCTTAAAAATAAATAAATAAACAATACAGTTTTGAAAGCCATTAACAAATCCAACCTTCTCATTTCACAGATGAGAAAACAAAGACTGAGGAAAGTAAATTGATTTTTATATAGCCACATACCTAGTTTGTCACAGACCTAGGTCTGAATTTCAAACCCAGGTTTTATGACTAAACCCAGTGCTCTTGCCAATTGATAGCCCCTGTCTCAGGTTCTCCCCAGGGTCTGGTCCCAGAATTTCACTGAAGTGAGGCTACCTGGGTCACTCCCAACTGATGAGAAAGAGATGGGATCTATGGTCCCTGAGCCACAACAAACAGGAACCTGCTTGTTTGCTGACTCTCATCACTGGGTGAGAACTAGAGCTTACGTCTGGTAGAGAGTCATATAGGGCTCAAGAACGAAAAGAAGCGAGATGTGAAGTGGTGGCATAGCATAGAAGATAAGAGAAATAAACTCTGGTTCAGAACTTTGCATGCCTCTTAGCCTCAGTTTTCTCATTTATAAGATAGGGATAGTAATAGTGACTTCACATTGTGAGAAACGAATAAAGTAACATGTGAATTATATAGCATGATAATTAGCACAGAATTAAGAGATTAATAATTGGAGCTATCAGGGGTTAGTAGCAGCACATTCGTATCCAGGCAAATGCATGTTTCCTACTATTTTCATCTAGCTCATTTTTAAAAATACAAGCCATTTACCTACCACATGGTAGATTCTCATCAATATTTGTTAATATAGATGAGAAATAATAGATTAAATGGGATTTTTTATTAGAATTTTTATTGATCATCACATATTGTACACAAATACTGATAGATAATTCTGTACCCCACAAATATGTATAATCAATTTCTTCAATAAAAAATAAGTAAAATAAAAAAAGAAGTGTATATATGGAATTTTTTAAAAACTTCTATCACAAATGTATTTTCTACTGAAAAAAGTTACACTGCCTACACTATTTAGTAAAAAAATTCAGATTTTAGAAAGTTTTTATATGCTGTGTACGGCACTAATCTAAAGTGTTGCTGTAACTGAAATATCCTGTGATGTTGCCTAAATCAATATTCCCTTTGAGGAACTTCTGTGAAATTCATTATTATGTAAAACAACCCTTACAGCAAAGGACTTTGATAACCAATTTGCGCTTCAGTTTAAAGGATTATGGAAAACTCATTTAAATATAAATCACCTCAAAGAGAAAAATGTGATCCTTTTCCATCATATTATACCTTCCACTTTCCTGCAATGAATAATACCTTTCACATATCTTCTTGGAAGATCATCCATAAACCTAACACTAAAATTCAAAGCTTGCATTTTCTTTTCATGAAAGGATGTCACTTATTTTTGCAGTGTTTAAACTTTCCCAGTCATGAGACAGTTGCTTTTAAAGTGATACAGTCCTTTGATATTTGTCTTTCTAATTTTCATATATTAAGAAGTAAGCAGGGATGGGGGAAGAGGAACAGGTAAGGGGTCATGAAAACCAACTATAATGTATATTGAGAAATTAAAATTTTTTAAAAAATTAAAAATTAAAAAATTTTTTAAAAAGTAAACAAATTTACAGTAGTCCCCCTTTATCTGCAGTTTCACTTTCTGCAGGTAAATTACCATGGTCCAAAAATATTAAATGGAATATTCCAGAGATAAACAATTTATAAGTTATAAATTGTGCACTGTTCTGAGTAGTGTGATGAAATCTCACACCACCTGACTCCCTCTCACCTGGGTTGTGAGATATCCCCTTGTCCGGCATATCCACACTGTATACACTACCTGCCTGTTAGTCACTGAGTAGCCCTCTCAGTTATAAGACTGAAAAAATAATCATAGTACATACAGGGTTTGTACTATGAGAGTTTCAGGCATCCACTGGGGTCTTGGAACTATCCCCCAAATATAAGGAGGGCCACTGTATTTAATTTTTAACTTCATTTTCTTAGTAATTGTCTCCTGAATAGTATCCGTTTTAATAGAGAGAAAATGTGATCATTTTTTACATTTTTCTATATTTTTTTTATAAAAAGAAACCAGGTTTATATGGAAAAAGTTAACACTACATTATGGAAAATGTAATGAAATGCATTACAATTTATTAAAAACTACTCAATGCTTCCTTATTAAATGTAACGGGTACTCATTTTAATGCTTAATTAATTGAGGGCTAATTATTTGGTAGCTAATATTTACTCTTCATTATTACTCATTTACAAATCTCTCATTCTCAATTTACTATTAGTCATTTAATAGTGAAAATTCCCAGCTTAGAAGTAGTGGCAGGAAGGAGACGGAGAAGCAGGAACAAAACATGGGAATGCTACACAGCATGGAGCATGTCCTGAGTTCAAGTTTTACAGTATCATTTTTTTTTCTTTGCAGTGAATTCCTAAGCAGTCAGGAGTAATTACAATAAAATATAATTACAGTTTGATTCTCTATAACTTAAATTACTTCTAATATATGTTTGCTTAGTGTCCTGTCTCTTTGTTTGAGATTGTAAACTTCCTAAGACCAAGATCATGTCTCTGTTTCCTAACTCTACCCAACACCATATACCATGTACCAGGCATGACTTAGCAAGTCATTTAACTTCTTTAGGCTTCAAGACCCTCAAATATAAATGAGAGGAGTGGATTATGACCTAAAATGTATATTCCAGCTTTTAAAATTATTACTGTGAATGCTTTGTGCTTATATTATTTTTTTCCATTGAATAACCCAAACAACACAACTTCTTTGGGGATGTAGTGACTGTATAGATTATAGAAAATGACAAATAACACTTAACATCACTTTAGTCTACAATTATACCTCAGTCCTAGATGATTTTATTGAAAGAACCACAAAAAAATTGCCACATATGCATAGTACAATTTATGTGGTTTACTTAGTGATGTTAAATGACCAAAAAGGGTAAGAGGCTCAAGAAGGAAAAGAGCGAGTATCGTTCAATGGGCACAATTAGTGCATGGGTAACTACATTTTTCAAATAAAATCAAATTTTAAGCATAGACTCTTTGAAATGAAAAAGCACTTAAACATTATTTAGTTCAAGATTATTCTCAACGGCATGCCTGGTGCATGAGCAGCCAGTCTACTATGGACAGTTCCACTGATAACACTGGAATGTTACACCTAAGCATTAGAGAGATCACAAACTGGAGTCCCATAGGATAAATTCATCCTGCCCATCTGATTTGTATAACATGGAATTTTTAAAATTAAATGAATGTCCCAAAATTGGAACATTATAAATAAATATCAAAATGTATGACTTCTTTTGAAAAATCTGAATTTTTCAATACTGCTGCTCACGCTGTGCATGACATGCACTTTTCAGTTTGCTAACATCTTTATCCAGCCAGTTCATACATTTATGCTTTCTCCTTGGTCCCTGTTCATATTTGTGTCTGTGACCCCTATGGTAGGTTCTCCTTATACTAAGCCAAAATGTATTTTGCTTTCATTTGGTTCAGTTACCCTTTTTATGTTCTCTGAAATCAAACTTAATGTCTAATTCCTTGTGAATATGGAACAGTCAATTAAATATTTAAAGAGAGCTGTAATATTCTCACCCTCCAAAACCTATGAACAGAGAGGCAATATCATTGGCCCGTAGATATTCCCCTTAGCTGCGTTCAGATTTTGGTCATAGCATCTTTGAAGCCTTCTGTTGTCTAGAGAAATATAAACAAGTCCTTCAACCACTTCTCATGCACCTTGGTTTTGCCTCTTGAACCCTTGTCATCTCTCTCCTTTGGTCATTCTACAGTTTGTCACCACAGATTGTGGTACTCAGAATGGAATATGTTGCTCTATGTTATGATCTGACTGCTGCAGCCTATAACATGACTACTGTTTCTCTTCTGAATTTCTTGTGGCTATCATTGATGCTTCAGATTGAATTGGTGATGTTTCTGGTTACAGATGATGGATTGAACACATGAATTGAGCTCTGCTCCCTCCTGAAGCTTAAATCAATTATTAAAATAATTATAAAAATTAATTATTAAAATAATTACAGGGTTAAAAAAACTAGGCATAAAGATAATGGGAACAAAATTTTAGAAGCAGAGCAGTGGGTGGATAAGTGTACCTGACTTAGCATGCCCTAGAAATCTAATTTTAACCACAAACTCACAAAAGGCTCAGAATTGAAGGCATCATATTCCTCTGGGAAAAAGGCTATAAATGATTGGAAGTTTGTTTAGGAAACAGATTCCTATGTCACATTCCCAACTGTCCCTACTCTACTTTGACAGAAGGCTGGAGAAATTTCCTATAGAAAAGTTAAAACAGTGAGTCTTAGGGCTGGTATACACAGGAAAATTTGAGAGCACTTGAGAGCAGGGAGAGAGGTGAAGGTTTACACAGTTACTGTTCTCCTCCCCCTCGACTGCCACAACAGTGGCAGGATACTAGAAGAGTCTTCATCTGGGAACATGAGTAGCCTAAGAAGAAAGATTTAAAGATGCTGACATGGGGTCCCCCAAGGAAATGGTCAACCAGACCACACTACAGAAACCATGTCCCTCTACACTTACAAAGTTGCCAATCAATTTTTTATGCCCTAATGTTAATACGAACAAAAAAGAATCATTGGATAAGAGAAAACATTTAACATAAAAAGCAAGTACCAAAGAATGAAAAGAAATCAGAGGAAATAGAGATTTTACAGGAAGAATAAAACTTCAAAAAGAAAAAAGAAAAACCAACCAAACAAAAACACTACTGATAACACTCTCAAAGAGATAAAATAATTCACTGTATTCATAAAATAAAAACAAAAACTATAAAACTGTGTATTCAGAGGGCAGACAAAAGAGCTTTTAGAAATTAATAGCACAAATAAAAAACTCAATACAAGGGCTGGAAGACAAAATTAGAGAAATTCTTCAAGAAAATAAGGATGGAAAATAGGAGGGGAAGGATATGAAAATTACAGGATAAATATCTGAGTAACAGGGTTCCACAAAGAAAAAGGGGTAGGATTATCCCGAAGAAATTTTTTCAGGAAAAAAATAATACCAAACTAAACGACATAGTTAACCAGATTAAAAAGATCCACCTAGCACCCAGAGTACGGCATGAGAGCTGATGCACATCACAGCATGCCACTGTAGTATTTCAGAAGATGGGGCCAAAGAGAAGATCCTATAAGCATCCAGTGACAGACAGAGATGAAAAGAGAGAAAAAATAGTTTTTATTTAAAAAAAAAAAAAGAATCAGAAAGCCATTGGGCCTCTCAACAGCAACACTGAAAGCTAGAAGACAAAGAAAATATGTCTTGAAATTTCTAAGGGAAGGTTAATACTCAAACTATTAAATGTGAAGGTAAAGATTTTTTCAGATATACAAGATATCAAAAATATTTTCCTTCAAATCACCTATTAAAAGATCAAGTTAGACACATTAAAATTTTTAGTTTATCTGAGCATTCACCAATTCATGAATAGGGCAGCACTGTACTGAGGGTGGGTAGTGTTCCACCAAGGGAGCAAAACGAGAGAAACATTTATAGGTGCTCTCAGAAGCTAGACAAAGAACATATTTGATGGGTTGAAGTGAAAAATCCTTTTAGAAATTAGTTGGCAGTTTCTGAGAAAGTCCCTTGTTAGAGATTAGTTGACAGTTTCTGATTGGTAAAGTCTCTACTTAGAGGTTGGTGGGCAGCTCTGATTGGTTAAGCTTCAGATTGAGCTTTTCTAGGTTATGTCCATTCACTGAGTAGGGTTTCAGTTACTTACACAGGAACCCAAGGTGCTGGAGCCATTTCAGCCTAATGACCTCCCAATTAATTATTTTAATGCACTCTTTCCAAAAAAGTACTAGAAAATGTACTTCACCAAAACAAAATAGTAAGAAGGAGGAAAACATAGCTTTCCTAAAGCAGGAAATCCAAGGGTGAGAGGCAAAGAGAATCATCCAAAAGGCTGGAGGTAAAGGAGACCTGGTAAGAAATGAATCCAGATCAGAACTGTTCGAAGGCTCCAGAAAAGACCTTTCTTAAGACAACGAAATTGATAGAATAGCTAATAGATGGGGAAGTGAATTGGTTGAGATGAGATTTGTACACTTCCTTGAAGGAGGGTAAATTTGCATAAGTTCGTAGAGAGAAGTACATAGAGAGCTAATTAAAAAACCCAAGGCAATATTTAATTCTAAAGAAAATAAGATACTGTTCAGTAAAGAAAAATTATTCATTCTATATTAACAGCTTAGCTGCACAAAGTATTTATATAGTTAAAATTATGTAAAAACTGAAAATTGATCTAGTCCAATTTACTACACTACTCTCTAGACAGATGGAAAGTGAGTGGGGATTGTATAACCAATAACTGAATCCTCAGCTTCCTAAGATAATGTGAACAGATATTTCATAAAACTGATCAAGAAGTAGCAGTATAAACATGTTATTTAGAGATATGAGGGCACTGCTGTTTTTCATAACAAGCCTTGTAGAAATATTTGACTATAAAAATTAAATGTTTTTAAAGAAGAAAGAGATTGAGTTGTCTTTAGCAACTGGATCAAAGGTGTTCCAACTGCTTACTGGAGATGTCTTTGTGGCTATCCCTCAGACAACTGTAAAAGCAAAATTGCACTGGACACATTAAAAATAGCAAGGAAGACTTTATTTAAGACTATCACAATAGGGGTCAAGACTATTGCAACAGGAGATGGAGATTAAACTCAACTCTGCTAAAAGTAAAGGCAGGAGAATTTTTAAAAGCTAGAGTGAGCTAATTTAAAAGTATTGGAAGATGTAAGGAGAGAAGCTGGTCAATAAGATTTGGCAATCTATGTTTGCTAATTGGCTCTTACGGAAGTTAGGCTCTTACTCTCCCACAGAAACAGAGACAACAGCCTATCTTTCTCGATGATTACATGTCAAAGGGATGGATTCTAATTCTTAAGAAAAACATGCCTAGGTTGTAGAAGATTTGCATCTCAAATGGACAGAGAAAGAACTTACAGTTCCAAGTTTTCTAAAGTAAATGGTCTGAGAAAAGGGAGGTCTGGGACCTATAGTCAGGAAGAAGCTTATCTAAAGTTTACTCAAGCTGAGGGGAACATTAAAGCCACCTGGATAATAACTTAATCGCCAACTTTTGAAATCAAACTCTTTCACTCACTTTCTCATCTAGGTATACTCTTCTCTGTTCCTTTCTCTCTTACATCATTATAACATAAATCCTGTCAATCAAATTGCCAACCTCAACATTACCTTCTATTCCCCTTTAACCAGTACTGCCAAGTCTTACCTTTGATATCCTTTCACTCCACCCCCATCTCTCTATTTGCCCCAAGGCTACTGCCAATACCCAAACCATCATCATTTCCCACAGCTGTTATGCTCACCTTATCTTTTTAAGAACTTTAGCAAGGTTTATTTTATCGAGAATACAATTTACTTCTTTTAAGAGTATAATTCAGTGACTTCATAATTTGACTGAGTGGTAAAAGCATCACCACAAATCAATTAGGACATTTTTATCCCTCTAAGCATCACCTTTTAACTGGTCTCCCCGCTTCTAGTTTGTTTCCTCTCCAATTCACCTTCCTTATGGCAAAAAGATTTGTATTACTAAAACATCTAAGGCCTCAGACAGTAACAGAACAAGACTAGGTTCACATCCCACTAAAGATCTAGTTCAGTTTACTAGCTGCATGAAATTTAGAAAAGTCTTTATAAAATTTACGAAATAAGGAAAACAATACATCTTTCTCTTAAAATTACTGTGAGACAAATAAACACAATACCTCAGTAATTTTTTAAATGATTTATATTGAAATTTTGGTCACCTTAACAATCCATGTTGCTTTATGTGAACAACTTTGAGGTCATTTTTCTCTAGAATGTACTTATGCAATTGATATTTTAATCTAAAAACATTCATTCTATATCACTTTCCTGCCATTCATGTATGTGGTTGTTAGTAATACCATCCATAAGAAGTTGCTCTTTCTAAATGGCATTTATTGGAGTCATTATTTTAAACTCATATTATATGCAAGTGTTGTAACAGAATTTTTTAAAAATACTGTTTATACTGTTGTACGAAAACAGTGATTCCAGGATACTAGCTTGGCTGTAAAGAATAATGTTACTGTTTGTATCAACATTCTTTTCAACCATCTGCTAAGTACAATTCAGCTAGCAATTATCTAGCAATTAAGCCAGCATGTCAAAAATCTTAATTGCCAACTCAACCAATTTTCAGAGTTATATTAATGATAATAGCTATGCAGCAAGCTCAATTTAATAAAAATACTTAGAACATAAATCTCAACAATTCTAACTTGTTTTCTGAACCATATACTGCTTTTGAAGTGGAAATGAGATATGCAGAAAAAAATGTTTGAATATGAGGACTGAAACTTAATATCAAATTCTTCCCTTTCATGGCTTTTTAAATTCTTCGGTATTTTCCCTTAAACAGAAATATCTTTCATTTGCATTTCTTTTCTTTTGATAGTCTTTGTTTAGATAGAGCATGTGCCTCCTAACCAGACAGACTTCTTCATTCTTGAACTTAAAACTGTCTACTTATTGAAAAGATTCAATGCATTCTTCTGGTGTGTCAAATTGGGCGTTTTTTCCTAGAGATATATTAGAAAACAGCCCAGCCTATGGAGTCAGAAATCCTTAAATTGGAATTCCAACTCTTGGCGCTTATTTCTGTGTGACCATGGGCACCTTAAAGCCTACATTGTATAAAGGCAAAAGTTAATGGATGTTACACCGTCAGCACTTCATAAGCGCTCACATGCAGCCAATACAAACCTTTTGTTCTGTTGTAATCCATAATTATGTAGTATTAGAGATATATTGTAGGCATAAGCTGCTGGCTTTTGTTTCCTAATCAACTCTTTAAGAAAATAACTAACACTATCTCACTTCTCTGCTCACAAAACAAATGCTGTGATCACCCATCACTCTGACCTAACAAAGCCAACAAAGACTCCAAAAGATGCAAATGTTCAAATGCAACCCTCCTCTCATAAGCACTTAAAGGCTTAACATTTTATTTTTCTCTTGAAGATTTGTCAATAAAATTTTCTTCTAAGAAAATCTCAGATCCCACATTTCACTTTGACTTTATGATGAGGGGCTGTCATGTAGAATGTGGCAAGGAGGTGTCTTCCAACTTTTTTGGATTTGTATTTTTGCTACCATGGTGCCAAATTCAACTGTCACTGTGGCTCTCTGAAAAGAATTTAACACGCAGGCATTTATACTTACTATTTGATTCCGTGACAATTCATGCATATATTCAGCAAACATTTAATTTGTGTGTAAGTCTGAGTTAATCAACATGGATACAAAGAAGAATAAAAATGTTTCTGCCCCAAAGAAGCTTTAGTGGCAGAGATATAAATGCACACACACAAATGTACACATACACTCACACACTCACATTCACAATAAAAAATAAAAGTGATAAGTAGGAAAAGAATTATGCAGATAAAGAGATTATTATGAAGTTAAGAATAAACTAAATGGTATTATTCATTTCTAAGAGAAATAAAATTAGATGATTATTCATTAAAAAAATAGAACAAGTTGCTTTGTGCTTTACTATTTCAACAAGATAATTACTGGATCAAAAGTGCAAACTGTGAACCAACAGTTTAATAAACAAGATGTGCTGTCATGTGTGATTTTATTCATGGAATCTACCATTGTTTAGTGATTGTAATATTTCCAATTGTGATGATGACAAAATCTATGCTGACTATGTCTAAAACACAGGCTGATTGTATTTCTGTTAAACTCCTATGAATCAACTACCATTATAATTAAAGCTTTTTTTTTTTTTCTTAACCCAGGTAAAGTCTTCTAAGTGTTTAGGTTTCAAGTTAATGATTTAATGAATGAGGATAACTGATGGCTTTTTTTTTTGTATTCAACTGTATTAATACATCACTGACTTTGAAATACACCACCAGAGAAATTACATGCATGTTGTATGTTAATACAAAAAAAAAGGAGTAACTTAATATATGTGTCTGTCTAAACATAGAAATAAAAAGGCTATGCCAAAGCCAAAATCAAAAATAATCTTTCTAATGCATGATTCTTAAGGATTAGTAGTGATGAATAATTTTGACATGGAAAATTTGTCTATAGCAATCAAGTCATCAGCATAGATTCGATTCAATTCAACTTTGAGCCTTTTTGGATTGACATGTTTGTATGGTCTTTGCAGTTTAAAAAAAAATGCATCCACATGTTTTCCTCATTTGAACACACAACAACTCTCTGAATTAGATGTTACTTTTGTGCTCCTTTTAGAGAAGAAAACCACAGTTAATAAGATTAATAACTAGCAGAAGTGTGGATCCCAAATCCTTCGTCCTTTTAATAGCTTATATTATCTCTTCCATGTGCAAGGCATTCCGTGAGGGGTACAGAGCACATAAAAATTTTTCTTGATAACTGACTTGTACTGAGTTTACAAAAGATCAACATCTATATTATCCTCTTTGAGTGTGACAATGACCCTGTGAGGCAAAAGCAAAAATTTCCAGGAGGCTTAAACACTAATGAGAAAAGGATAAGAAAACAGTAGAACTAACTATAAGACAGCATTTGATCAGGACTTTGATTGATCAAAGGAGGAGCCAGGAAGATTAGGAAAGTCAGTTCGCATCCCAAAGGTAACTGAAACAAATTGATACATAAAGCCAGATGAGGACTATGCATCTTTAAAGTCTGGTCCTCCAGGGGATCTTTGAAAATGTGCTATTCTTCCTTTGCCAGAGGTTTTCTAGAGAGGAAAAAAAATGAACATTACTTTCAACATCAAAAAATGAAAGTTCTCCGAGAACAAATATTTCTAGAATCTTAAAGAAGAAAGGGATATGCCAGACCAAATGAATTTCCAGTATAATGTCAATCTTAAGCAAAAGTCCATGTATGTGTTGTAATGAAAGGATAAATATAATGACTGAAAATTGAGAAAGTCTGGCTTTAAGAAAGGTTAACAGATTCAGGGCATTTTTCACTATACAGAATAATAACTATCTCACACCTCCACTTCTCTCTCTGTTTTGAGGTGCCAGCACCACGGCTTGAAAGCCAGGGCATTATGAACAGCAGCTTAGTGATCTAGAGTGCCAAGAAGTGAGGGGATCAGATGATAAGTACAAAAACAACTGTTAGGAGGAAAAGTGGAAGGCCGAAATCAGAGTAGTCAAATCCCTTGTGAATGTCGTCCAAAGGATTGGCGACGGTAGAGGCAACAGAGCAGAACAAGAGATGTGATTAACGTCAGAGGATTCAGAACTTTTCAGTGCTCAAACCAGTCTGCGCATCACAGCTTTCTCTCAGTGCACGCTGGGCATAGGTGTGTGGGTTAGGCTAGGTTAAAGGTCCAGAATTGTAGAGAGCAATGACACATGGAAGGAAGATGATATCAATAAAACCTAGAAATTTTCAATAACAGGCAAACAGGGTGTTTTTGGTCTGTCTCCCTTGCCTAGTTTGTTGGCCTTTTAATCCTAGATTAAAGCAATTTTTTTTCTTTAACTCACTTTTCCCTGCTTAATTTAGATATAATTTTCTAGATTTAGAAAAAAAAAATCGCGGTTAAGTTTTACAATAACCACTTTGTATTCATCATAGGATTTTCTATGCTAAAAGTAATATAGATATCAGAGAAACGGAGAATTTATGCTGCCAAACTTACTTCCATCAGAAAACATGTACATGTATATGAAGATAAAACTATAGTGTTAAAAGCAGACTTCGCATACTCACTGCATTAGTTATGTTGTTATGTGGAGAAATTTGAAGTTAATAAGCTGATAGAAAAATATATAGCTTGTGTCTATACATGCAAAGTAGTGTCGTTCTTATTTCAACATATTCACAATAAAGAACATACCACCTCCTTTGTATGTGTAATAATACACTTGTGTAGTACATCATGCTTTAGAAAACATTTCCAAATATAAAGCTCTGTTAATCTTCACAGCAAACCCAGAGGTAGGTATTACTATGAATGCTTTTATATAGATGGGGAAAGAATGATTTAATTTCTTTAAATGACCTGACCAAGGGGCCAAAACTTAGACTCAAACCTAGTGTGTATAATTCCACGGGTAAGTAATGAAGCTGGAACTAGAATCCTGTCCTCTATACATCTGTCTTATTTTCAGTAAACTTTATTAATTGTAGAATTAAAATGAAAGAACACATAGGTATACATTTAGTTATAGAAGCAATTATTATTACAATTTTAAACAATTCATAGGAAAGGATATCTGCTTATTTTTACCTCGTATTTTTACCAGTTTATTGATTTACATATTAGTTATGTTTGAAAAGTTTTGTGCACAGTCAAAATGTATATATCAATGTTTATTTTCCTTTTAACTCACATGATAAAAAAGACCAGGAATGAATACCCAAACCTCTTTTAGCTCTATAAACAATCATAATTGCCAAAAAATAGCAACAAATAAGCTCAAAGTGTAACATATTTTAAAATTCAAAACAAATGATGGCATAATCATTGGATAAAATGAAAATAGTCACAATCAGTGAAAACTACCCTGCCTTTGAGATAGTCATGAACACATGGGAATAAGTTAGAAAAGGAAGAACATAAAATGATCTCATTTATTGAATATCCCGGTGCTTCTTGATGGTCTCACAGGAGATGAAAACCAACCATTAGGGGAAATAATTATTGTGCTATCAGCATAATTTCCATTTGGGAGATTTCTGTAAATGGAATGCACAGATCCTGCCAACTAGAGGGAATTCTATTAAGGTAGAGTGTAGCTTAATTGTTGAGCACTTATTATTTGCAAGTCACTATGTTAACATTTTGATTTACTATTCTAAAGCTGGAAAGTTTAGAAAATAGTTCTCCTAATTCTACTGATGAGAAAACTGAGGCACAAGGAAGGTTTATCATCTCAACTTTGCACAGTATCACAAAGGTACTAAATGATGAAGGATGGAGCTTGACTTTGAACCCAGCTTGTCTGAGACCAGAATTTATGTTCATAACCATTGCAGTTAACCACATCTGCCAACAAAATTTAAACTTTAAAATTTCAAAGGATCATTCACATAGACATGCCTGAAAGGCAACATCTACTTTTGTACTTTTTCTTCAGTGAGTTTTTTTTTTTTTTTTTGTCTTTTTCACGTAGATTTGAATTTGTCAATGAACTTTCTCCATCCTCCTTCCTGAGTGAACAATTTGTTATATCTGAATTTTGCCCTTTGTTTTTGTTCTATTTTTCCCTCAGAGAGAACATCCTTATTAGAAAGAACTATGTATAAAATAAAATAGCCAGAAAGATCAATATGTTTAAGTAAGCCTTTGTTTATGTATGTACTACTACCAGCTGGATTCCCTAATTTTTTGCTAATTCCATTAAAAATGAATATGCTTACATGTAAGTGCACATAGTTATATGTACCTAATTTACATGATTGAATAAATTCAACTGAAAACATACTATTCCTATCTTCTACACACCTGTAACAGTACACAGAGCTTACCCTTTCATTGACTGGTTTTTCATGGTTTATCCAAATGGCTCATGAGCAACCCAAGGTAGTAGTCATTTGCTTTTTCCCCCCCAGAAGCTCAGAAGAAGCAATTGGAAGCGAGTATAGAGCTGATCCAAGACGAATGTGTGTCAGAGAATGCAGACCACTCTACAGAAGAGCCTGCTGAAGGAGGGCCAGATGCGGATGGAGAAGAGATGACTGATGCGATAGAGGACTTCGATGAAGATGGGGGTCATGAGCTGGTAGGAACTAAACATTTGGTGTCCATACCCTTTGGGTAACAGCACTAGCATGTCAGCAATTCATCCACTCTAAAATAAGGATTGAATCATTTGGGGCTTATTTCTTTCTTCTATGCATATATTTAAGGGAACTCCAATATAGTGCTTTGCACATAATAAGTGCTCAATACTTTTTGCTAACTGAAAATATGAGGGCATAAATGAATGAACAACAGAAATATTATATGTGAGATTATGCATACCTAAAGTCCTGAATGAAAGATTAACTTTCCCAAATGCTCCATCATGAAAGGTGTCTTGCATTTATGCAATTACAAGTGAACTGCATATGATTATAGTATCCTGGTAACAAATGGCCATTTACTGAAAGATACATGGCTCCCTCTCTTATTTATTGGTTTCATTCACTGATGATAATTATCTATACTAGTCGCATGGACAACAGTCCTTTTTACCGGCTGCTCATGAAGATGAGCCATTGGTTTATGGCCAGCTCACCAGTTTCAATGTCTTTGTTGCTAATCAGTTTTTATGATTTAGGAGTTTAGCTAAGACCTAATATTTTACATTTTACTTTCCTAATATTGTAATCATTACACTGCCTATTTCCAGACATCTTTTCCTGCATAAACACACCAGGGACTTGGTAAATATATGCTGATGAGGATATTATTTCTCATACGTTATCAACCATGAAATTAAATATACTATCTCAAAGGACTTGACTAATAAAAATGATACAAGGGCAAGTATGTGTGTGTGTTTCCAGCTCTCAAATATCTATGGACTGATCATATTAAACTTGGCTTATCCAAGGTAATATCAAACTCCAGTTTGTTTTAATACTTATTATTACTTAACTAACTTTGCCATGGTCATTGAGGCTGTTGTTTTGGCATGGTAACCACTTTAGCAATAGTTTCAAAGACAGCTTAATTTTACAAAATTCTATATTGACTTTTAATATTCTAGTTCTTTAAATTTCATGGCACCTTCATTTAAATTTTTCAAACATGAGCTTTTAACAATCACCCCTATTTTCTACAAAAGTCTTTATCAGTTTGAGTGACTTAAATACCTGTTTTAAGAATTATATTGATTTCAGGAATCTATTGTAAAGGACTATAATGGAGGACAAACAAGTTTCTCTGCTCCTCCTTAGGCAGGGCTTGAATTTAACAGCATGATTTCCTCAACTCATTCTAATCAGACTTCCCTTGTCAACATTCCACTGGGACTTCTCTTGTCTAGCTCTTTGGAGGCCTCCATGTTACCATTTTCAATGGTTACCTCTCCATCATTACTTTTACTTCCCAGCTGAATTTTCCATAGCTGAGCACTCCCTTCTTCTGAGAAATTCTCCTAACTTACCAATTGCTCATTCTCAGTTCCCTGTGCTGGAAACTTTTCCTCCACACTCATTTTAAATACTGGAGTAGTTCAGGGCTTTGTCATAGACCACCCTCTCCTTCTACACATTTCCAAGGTGACTTTTTCAAATACCAGAGCTTTAAATATTATCTATAGGCCAAAGATTTCAAAATCTATATTCCTATTTCTGATCTCTTCCTGAAACTCTAGACTCAATTATTCAGCTGACTATCTATAATAAACAACTGAAATTTAATATCGCCAGAAGCATTCTTGATTTTTTTCCAGCCATCTTATTTTTTCCCTGTCTTCTTCATTCTGGTGAACAGCATCATCTTCCACATGGTTATTAAAACCAAAAGACTAAAATTATCTTTAACCCCAACTCCGGCCCCTGTTAATTTTACCTCCATATTGTAGCCCACAGCTAAATACACCTCCATCACAAGCACCCCACCTAAGCCACCATTCCTGCTTTTCAGATTCTTTGATGACATCTACAGTGGTTTTCTCAGTTCAGCTCTTTGCCCCATGCAATCCATTCTCCACAGGAGAATAAAATTCTTTATAAACTATACATTAGATAATGCCACTTCCTTGCTAAAACCCTTTCAGTGTTTTTCATCATATCTATAATCAAAATCCCCAAGTGTGTGAATGTAAATTGTGATGATCATGTGTGAAGGATGCAGGTAGAGAGAGAGAACTTTGAGAAGAGAAAGAGGGAAAGTTCCGATGCTGAGGAGAGAGGAGACTAGAGCACAGGTATATGCACTGGCCTTAGAAGGGAAAATGCTTCCACTGCAACTGATGGATGTAAGTCTGAGGACTTGGTGGCAAGAGTTTGAGGGAGTGGAAACACAAACTCTGATAAGTCACAGGGCAATGCAGCTGAGAGTGAGAGGGGGTGGGCAGGATAACAGATTTGAGGATTATGAAAAAGGTTTGAAAAAGCTAAAATGGAAAACATAGAAGATTACTAACTTGGAAAACATAAAGATAGACAGTGTTTGTAGCCAGTTGAGGCTAAAGATTAAGAATTAATAGAGTTGTATTTTGCAGACTTTAAAATATATCAGAATTACCTGGAGAACTTGTTAAAACACAAATTGTTGTATCCCATTCTGAGAATTTCTGATTCGGTATGCTGATGGGGATCTAGGAATTTGAATCATGCTGATGTTTCCAGTCTGGGGACCACAGGTTGAGAACTACTGTTATGAAGACATCAATCTGCCTGGCTATGGGATTTTCTCCATTGGCTTTTATCATCAGCCCTGGTGAAAGTACGGAGAAAGGAAACAGGTTCAGAGTTGGATTTTTGTCAGATAAGAATGAAGAAAAACAATAAATAAAGGGAGTTGAAGATATTGGAGAAAAAGAAAGAGAGAGAGAGAGAAAGAAAAGAGAAAGAGTGAGAGAAAAGAAAGAGAGAGAAAGAAAGAGGAAGGAAGGGAGGGAGGGAGGGAGGGAAGAAGGGAG
>NW_007728765.1:22550-78095 GCF_000696425.1 Galeopterus variegatus | reverse complement strand
GGAGGGAGGGAGGGAGGGAGGGAGGGAAGGAAAGAAAAGAGAGGCTGACTGTATGGCTGTGTGGGTCATGGAATCTAACCTGACAGGGAAGGAAGGGAAACACAGGAGGGGGCTGTGGAGAAAATAAAAACACAATGGGAATAAAAGACCCTTTGCCATTAAGGACCAGAGAAAGGAGAACTAAATGAATAAGAAAAAAAAACAAGAATTGTGCTCAGAGACTGGGATATTTCAGAGGTGGACAGTTATAGGTGAAGAGATGGTCCTTGGGAGTAGCAATGGAAGTAGGATCAGAGCAAAGGTCATCGCAGATGAAGGACGGAGAGGCTTGGATGCCAGATGGGTCATCTACACGGGCGTGAAATCACTTCAAATATTGGATGAAAAGTAAAAGAGTAAGACAGTTACCAAAAGTCTGCCGTAAAAGAGATCACATGGCCAATTGTAGTCCCAGATCAGTCACTGTGTGATCCAATTTAATCTCCTTAAACAAATAACTTCTCCGAGTCCCAGCTTTCTTATCTGCAAAATGGTTAGATTAGATCAGAAAATTCTAAAATTAATTCTGTTTGATCTTCCCTCTAAATGATTGTGTGTCCCAGGAGCAACACGTCTGAAGGAGCAAGGCTTGACTATGCAGTCATGGGGATAAACCCAAACCATCATGATCGGTGTATGCTCTAAACATAGAAAAAGTAACTCATTAGAACTGTTGCTATCTGGAGTTGCTCAGGTTTTCATCATCAATCTTTGCATTCTAATGGAGGCTTAGGGCTTAGGGAACTGAGGAAGTCAATCCTTTTTTTGTGTGTGTGTGTGTGTGACCGGTAAGGGGATCGTAACTCTTGCTTGGTGTCGCCCGAACTGCGCTCAGCCAGTGAGTGCACCAGCCATTCCTATACAGGATCCAAACCCGCGGTCTCGGCGCTCCCAGCGCCTCACTCTCCCGAGTGAGCCACGGGGTCGGCCCTAAATCCTATCTCTATTATGTCATTTTGTTTTTAAGACTTGGGAAATAATGGATGAGGATGAATTTAACACACAGTCCTTGCGATCTAAATGGAGACTAGGGAGTCCTTCCTAGTGACTGGCCAAGAGAAAACTGCCTGATCTGGTGCCTGCTATTTTCTCCTTTACAAAGCATGTGAACCAAATCATGCTTGGTTCCAAAAAAGGGAAGTAAAAGCACAAATATTCTCATTTTGTCATAATGAAGGCCATAGGTTTGAACAGCAAAGATACATTATAATTAGGTTTTTAGCACATGCAGTAGGAGTTAAAAAGAAGAGCTGGTATTCACATACCTGGTCAGCTACTAAAGGTAAATCTGGAATGCCATTAAAAAGAATGAATGGGAAACAAGAATTGGATCTAAACCAAGGGAGATTCAGCAAGATGAGCTAGTGGGATAGCTAAGTGGTGGTACCCCTTGTGGGGCAGTGAGAAGCTGAAGACGTGAGCACAGGCTGTCCATACAACAGCTAATTCTAAATATCTTGTTAGTGAAATTGATTTCCATGAAGCAATCCATTCAGCTAGAATTTGGAAACCTTTTATGTGTGAACAAAGTGCTACAAAAAAATCCCCACAAAAACAACTAAAATGACTGCTTTATGTGTGAAATTAAATGTTTAAGAAAATAGTTCCTTGTCTCAAGTAGCTTAGCATCTTATAGAGAGATGACCAATTTCCTCATGCATAAAATAACAGAATTGGACATGATAATTTATGAGGCCAGCCATAGTTAAAAATCTATGATTATATAATAATCGATATCTATGTATTTCATCAGTGCATAGAAATCAGGATTTGAACTTATTTAAAATTGAACTCTCTATATTGATGCACTGTACATATACTCTCATACCACTATCATGCCTCTGTTTCCAAATAAATCTGTTAGCAAATATTTATCGATTGATGATTGATTTAGTACCACCACTAAGTGAATGGCAGTGAAATTTGTGCTTAGAGAAGAACCATAGGAAAAATACAGTTTACAGGTAGGGAATCACTTACAGCCAGGATGGTCAATAAAGTCTTCTGGCAGAATTGGGATTTGAACTTCACCTCCAAGGATGCCAAATTAAAGAAACAGCATGTACTAAAGTCAAGAAAAGATTATTCAAATCATTCTTTATTGTCCCCAAATTGTTTTACGAAAAATATATTTAAAATCCAAAATTCATTCGCTATTTCATATAATAGGAAGGCAGGGAGGTAAAGTTTTTTATATATATAAAACTATTAGAAACTTCACAAGTAAGACATTTACCTTTCAAGCTTTTTTATTCTTTTTATTTATATCCACCAAATTTGTATTCCTCTTTATATAAAATAACATAACCTAAAGTAAAATTGATCTTGTGCCATAATAGAAATACTATAGAAAACTTGCTGAGTTCTCTGCTATTCGAAAAGGCAAGTGAATTTTCCCCAGGTGTATAAGAAAAGGCTTCTGTGTACACTCTTAGACATTACAAAGCTGTCAGATGTGTTATGGAGCCTTAGAGAGGTTAACCCAATGTTTTCCAAAGCAAAGTTCGTGGTCAACTTGTATCCAATACCTAGGGTGCTTGCTAAAAAATGTTGATATAGATTGTCTGGGGAAGCAGCCCAGGAATCTGTGCTTTTATTAGGCTGAGGTTTGGAAACTACAGAGCTAAACCATCAATTCCCAAAGGAAACTATAGACAAGCAAAATATTTAAAATGGATTAAGAAGAATTTGATTTCTCTTGAATTACTTTTGCTTTTGCTGACTATGTACAATCAAGTCAGGTAAATCTGGTAAGAATCCACAGCAGAATTACCTAGCTGGATTGCATCGTACTTACGCATGCAAGCTGGGCACTATGTTGTAATACATCTTTCAAAACTTAACAAAACATTCAACAAAGCAGTAAGACACCTGGGCTTCCCAACTATTGAATTTCTATACACACTGGGGAAGGTCTGGACCGCAAATCCAGTCCTACAGATGAAGAGAACTCAAAGCAATCATTCTGGTACACCATTGAAAAACTGGAGTGCATAAAGCATTCTGATCAATACTCTGTCTTTCTTTATGAGAAAGACTGAAAATGTCTCCTTTCTGAAACGTTTTTGTTCCTCACCTAATGAAATCCTTCACCTAGATGCTCCCCCTTATCAACTGTGCTTCTGTTATCATTTGAACTGAATGCTAGCTAGAGGACAAACAAAAACTTGTGAGACATGTTTCCCAAAAGTAGTGCCAATGAATTAGTTAGAGGTATAAATCATAGGGAAGCAAGAAAGTGGTTACTTGATCTGCTTGATTTGGGGCATGGATTTCAGCACAGCATTCAAGGAACTTCATCTTGAACTCTGTTGGACCATCATATGCTATCTTCCCTGTCTTCCTGAGAACAGATATGGAGGGCATAAAGAAAGCCAATCCTGCTGCTAAAGTATGAGTGGCCATAGCCATGACAGCTAATTGGCCAGCTCTTCTCAGTAGAAATAGGATATGGCTAAGCCTTTGCTGTGAGGCAAGCATATGATAGGCAGGCGGCTTTTCTAGTTTTTCACCCTGGAATCCTGCCTTTTCAGGAACTCTGGTCCTTCTGAATCAGAGCTCCTCATAATGAATTTCAGACTTGCTACTCTTGGCATCTTTCTTAATTTCACTTTTATTAAGAATTATGCCTGGGCTGAGCCCGTGGTGCACTCGGGAGAGTGCAGCGCTGGGAGCGCAGCAACGCTCCCGCCGCGGGTTCAGATCCTATATAGGAATGGCCGGTGCGCTCACTGGCTGAGCGCCGTGTGGGTGACACCACACCAAGGGTTGCGATCCCCTTACTGGTCACGAAAAAAAAAAGACAAAAAAAAAAAATTATGCCTAGCCCATCAGGGCAAATTTTTTTCCCTGGAGTCTGGATTGCTTAGTTGTTACAAACAAGAGCTCTATCTGCAGTTTTACAGAAGCAAGTTCAAATCCCCATGACTTTGTGCAAGTTACTTACTTGTGTGCTCACTGGCTTCAATTTTTTCACCTATAAAAGGACGTTGACAATAATATATGTCTGACCAAGAACTGCTGTAAGAAGTAAATGAAGTAATGTCTAAAATGGACTTGCCTAGCACAGAGTAGGCATTCAGTTAAAATTTTGCTAAATCTTTGTGATTTGTTGTAGGGCATTTGTAACCTTTTACATATGTTCTGATTTACTGTTCTCTTTAATTTCATTCATTTAATTCTTGTAACCCTGAAGTTTTCATGCCTCTCCAGACATGGATAAATCAGGTCGTAGTTATATTAATAATAGAAGTCTACCAGCTTCGTATCAGTCTTTGCATAGCTGTAGTACCTTGCTTTCCCCTCAGTGTCGCTTCCAGTTGTTTCTAGGTTTCAGGAAATGTCTCAGCTGTGCTCAGGACCATGTGTGATTATGCTTCTCCTGCCTGCCCACCACTTGCTCTTCCCCTTGAGGATGCAGCCTTGTCTCAGACTTTGCTGCTGCCTTTTGTGAGAGGACATGGCTCTCAGCCAATAAGGCTGCCTCTTCTCCACCCAAAGATGCAACACCCACAAACAGCAGCTGGTGCAGGGTCCCTTCAGGTCTCATCGTGCCACAGAATCCACACTGGGTTCCATATTAAAGTTGGTAGATTGGTGCTCCTCTCCCCAGCTCCAAGTTGAAAGTTGTCACTCTGCCCACAATATAACAGCTTGAAGCCTGAGCCATGAATTCCACTATTGAGAAAAGCAGCCACTTAAGCTACTGCCTGAATATTTTGCAATAACTTCCTGCCACTGACCTTATTCCTCTGCAGATCTTTCTCCAAAGAGGTGCCAATTTGGTCCTGTTAATGCTTAAGCCAGGCCATGGCTTTCTGCCTAAAACTCTCTACTAACTGCCTACCTCATTCAGAGTAGAAACATAAGTCTTCACAGTGATCTGCAAGGCCCTACATGATCTGGTCCTTGTTCTTTCCTGGTTCCTACTTCTGTCCCACTCACCCCACATCAGCTATGTGGCCTCCAGGCACACATCATTCAGCTGCTGCCTCAGGGCCTTGGCACTTGCTGCACCCTGAAAGTAGAGAGCAGGAAGGTGGAGGCCAAATCAGAAAGGGCCTTGATGCTGTGCAGAATTTTAAAATTTACCCCACAAGTTTTATGTGAGTAAATTGGAAATTCCCTGTTCATAATAGTGAATTAGAATTCAATACAACCTAGTAGTCTGATGCGAATGTTTTTGGAGTGAGATAGAAATAGGGTTTCCAGATTTAGCAAATAAAAATAAAGGACACCCAGTTAAATTTGCATTTCAGATTAACTGTGAAAAATTTTCTAATATAATAGTGTCCAAAATATTACATGGAACATACTTATACCAAAAACAAATTTGTTATTTATCTGAAATTCAAATTCAACTGGGCTTTCTGTATTTTTATCTGGTGACCCTGAATAGAAATGAAGTTGAATACTGCTGTGAATGAATAGTTTAATTTCTTTCAGCTTCAGTATTATCACCTATAATATTGGGATAATAATACCCACTTCATAGGGCTCTTATAAGGATTAAGTAATGTAATGCATGGACTGTGCTTGACAAAGTCACTGGCACCAAGTAAGCAAGTAAATTGTAGCTATTGTTATCATTATTGCCATTATCATGATTGTCTCATTTTGCAAGTAAAGCTTTCAATAAAACATTGCAACATTTCCAGCAACGTAATCTTCATATGGAACTTTGTGTCTTTAAAGGCCCTAGAGTATTCAAATTTGTTAAGGAACACTTATTTGATAAGAAAGCCTTCAGGAAACAAATGTAATATTCTAAGAAGAATCACACTTTGATTTCATCTTGTTAAATTTGTCTTTGATTTTATATTTGCTGGTTTATTCAGTTCAAAAGAATTTCTTTTTAAGTTCCTTCCTTAGAGCTTTCTTTCTTTCTTTTTTTTTTTTTTTTTTTTTTTTTTTTTTTTTTTTTTTTTTTTTTGAGATAACGTTAACTACTATAGCCTTTGAAGATATATGGCTTTTATTTTAGTTTTTGTGATAAAATTGCTCTTTGGTTCATGAGATCGGGCCACAAATTTAGTACCAGATGGTCAATTGTGGTTTTATGGAAACTGAGCATGTGAGAAGCCTTACATATATTACATTTTCTTTAGTCATTCAGCTACTTATTCATTAAAACAACATCCAAAAAAATAGTTTTTAATAGAATAGTTAAATCTCAGTAATGTGCCATGTATTGTTAGTTGCTAAAGATTTAAAGAGTATGGCATAGTAGTTTTATAGAGCTGGTTTTATAGAGCTCTCACTGAGGAGGAGAGGGGTACTGCAAACAGAACAAATAAACATGTATTAACAAAATGGTGTGATAGGTACAATTACCACATGAATCATGCAATAGAGTGTGGGAAGAGAGACGACAGAGCAACTAATCTTTTTTACTTTTTTTAAATAGGAACATAGTTGATTGTACATATCTGTGGGGTACAGCACTGAATATCAATACCAGTGTGCAATATGTGACGTTCAAATCAGGATAATTAGTATACTCATCATTATACAATGTAATTGGTTTTTGCACAAAGGTTGTGACATTCAAACTGGTTCTTGAAAAATGGGGAAAAAATGTGCAAGAAAAACAAAGGGTTAAATGGCTCTCCAGGCAGAGAGAATAGAATCTACAAATAAGAAAGGCTTGAAAGAATTGGGGAGGTCTACTGAGAAGTTGCTAGTTTAGTTTGGCTAGAGTAGTGAATCCCAGAGGATGGCCCCATGACCAGCAGCATCATATCATGTGGAAACGTCAGAAATGCAAATTCTCAAGCTGTAACCCAGACTTACTGGATCAGAAACTCTGGGGTTGGATCCCAGCAATCTGTGTTTTAATAAGCATTCCAGGTGATTCTCATGCCTACTGAAGTTCAAGAATACTGGACTAGAGTAGGGTTTTCAAACCTGGGGACACAGAGTATCACCAAGGGTGCTTTTTTATAAATACCAATGACAGAGGCCACAAGTCACAGCAGTTAAATCAGAGTTTTCTGGAGTGGGGCCCAGAGATGTTTTACTGCATAGACAGGGTTAAAAATCACTGGACTAGAGCACATGGTTCATGTAGAAGGAAATAGACGCTTCACCAAAGAAGAAATAAGCACATGAAAATTCACTCAAAATCATTAGTCCTCAGGAAAATACAAATTAATATCACGGGCTGGCCCGGTGGCGCACTGGAGAGTGCGCCGCTTGGGAGCGCGGCGGCGTTCCCGCCGAGGGTTCGGATCCCATGTGGAGATCGGTTCCGGCTCACTGGCTGAGCGCAGTGTGGGTGCAACACTGAGGGTTGCGATCCTGTTGCCGGTCCCCAGTACGGGCGCGACACCGAGGGTTGCAATCCCATTACCGGTCGGTAAAAAAGACAAAAAGGAAAAAAAAAATTAATATCACAATAAGTTAACACTGATCCCCACCCTCATGGCCTAAATGGACTGACATAATCAAATGTTGGCAAGGATGTAGATCACTGGAACCTTATAACTGAATTTAAAGCAACAGAGGTTGCCTGAAGAGTAAGGGTTAGAGGCAGGGATTAATGTCACTGGAATGTCATTCTGTACCTTATCCTAGTGGACATCCACTTTTATTGCAATACTCAGTTCTAGTGTCAAATGTTCTTGAAACCTTCCCAGTTAGTCAAGAGCATCCTCCACAATTCACACAAACCTCTTTCAGGACACTTCAATGCTGCTATCACTTTTTCAAATGTCTATCTCTCCAACTAGAGTGAAAACCCCTTGTGGGCTGGGTGCTGTCTTTTCATCTTAGATCCCTCATGCATACACCATATCCAGCACATGTTTGGGGATGAACGAGCGGGTGGATAGAGAGGTGCTGGATTACTCGATGTTCTCTGACACACCATATCATGCCTCCATGCACTTACATATGCTGTTTCCTCTGCCTTGAATAGACTCCCCACTCTTTATTTTGTCTGCCCAGTGAACACATCTCCTTTCTTCAAGATTGTTACATGTCACCTGTTTCATGACTCTGTCTCTGAGCAAGGACACATTCATTTGGGTTTGCTTCTTTCTTTAGCCCATAGTCTGTACACAGCTCATGCTTAACTTACTGTATTGTAATTAATGATTTCCCTTCATGCTGGCTCACTAATTTATAAACTTCACAGGGTTTATTTTATTTTATATTTTTCCTTAGTGTAGCACTTAGTGTATATGTTAATGTTAATAAATGTTTGTTAAAGAAAGAGAGAGGAAAATGTCCTCAGATTACCTCAAACACATTATGAACATTTTAAAGCACATTTTATTGTCTGTCATAATCAGATTGTGTTCTAAATATTATTTTTCTATGCATTCCCTCTGTGATTTAGAGGATTATTATACAAAGCATAGAAGTAAACAGTTTTCATTATAACTTATTCACTAGGTCATTCAAACAGAAGCCGGAGTCTTAAAGGCACTGAGGAGGAATAACAGAAGGAGGCTTAAAACCAACACATCAAAGTCAACACAGCCGTATTGACTCCTGTGCTGGTTTTCAGTGATTCTGTGATATTGCCTCCCATGAATGATAAAAAATGCAAATTTGAAATAACCTGAATTTAGTTAGCAAAGTTAGAATGCTGAGTTATAAAATAAACCAGAAAATAAGCTTCTCTCTCACTCCTGCATGATCTGCAATTTTTAAAAAAGCAGAAAGTCATGAGTTTGTAAGAAAATAAATTTCAGGGCCGACCCTGTGGCTCACTTGGGAGAGTGCGGCGCTGGGAGTGCCGAGGCCGCAGGTTCGGATCCTATATAGGGATGGCTGGTGTGCTCACTGGCTGAGCGTGGTGCAGACAACACCAGCCAAGGGTTACAATCCCCTTACCGTTCCCCCAAAAAAATAATAATAAATTCAGAGGATTCAAAACTAAAGTACGCCCAGATAAGTAAGATAGATGCTCTGATTTCAACCATAGCTAAGAGGACAAGGTGTAGGCTTTATAGCAAAGATTTTTGAGATGTTAAGAGTATTGTGGTAGACGTGCAATTTTCAAACTGCCTCTAATGACATTAAAAGGCAGAATAATATACCTAGAGTACAGACTCAAACAAACTAAAATATTTTCACCATGTCCTAACTTCTATACAGAAGATAACAAAAGAGGAATGGAATACAAAAAAGTTCTGAAGTCCTTTGGAAATGAGCAGTTCAAAAATAAGCCTTAAATATACAAAATCAGGAAAACAGAGCTACTTTTCTAGAAATGCTGTAATGTGCTAGAGTAAAATAAAGCAATCTAAAGTATTCATTCTGTCAGATTTCAAAAGGCTAGTTATGAAAGTTGTTGGAGAAATAAAACAATCCTACCAACAAAAAGACTTCTCCCTACCAATATAGAAGAAAAAACAATTTTTTCTTGAGCAAGCATTAACAGATTTACACACATGTAAGGTATCATAAAAATGACCACAATGTTAGTATCAAAGAAAATTGCACTGGATGAAATCAAACAGGCAAGGAAAACTTTATTCAAGACTATTTCAACAAGGATCAAGACTACTGTAATAGGAAAGAGAGATTGAACCCACTGCTGCTGAAACAGAAGACAAGAGTTTTAAACTCTTGGGTGAGCTAGTGGAAAAGTACTGGAGGATATTAGGGGGATATTTGTCAATGTGATTAGGCCATCTGTGTTTACTAATTGGCTTTTATCTAAGTTAGGCTCCCACCCTCCCACAGAGACTGGGAGATAGGGGTGCCATTTTCTTAATGATTACTTTTCAAAAGATGGCTCCCAGGTCCTAGAGAAAGACATTCCTGGGTTTGTAAAACTTGTAAGAAGCTGGGAGAAGATTTACATCCCAAAGAGGAGGACAAAACATTTACAAATACAAGCTTTGTAAAGTAAGTGCTCTAAGGAAAGGGAGGTCAGGAGCCTGCAGTCAGGAAGAAACCTGTCTAAAGTTTTGTCAAATGGAGCGGAACTTTAAGGTCCTCTTGGTCATAAGGACAAAATCTCACACATTTTGTACAGCAAAGCAGAAGAAAGGACAATGATCTCCCAAGAGACAAAAAGCTGTACCTCATGACTGTCACTGTACAGCTCCTGAGAGACCTCAGAGCTAATCCCAGCTACACTTTTACATTTGTCAAATTAAAAACAAATCTGAATTTAGTAATGAGAGACTGTTTGAAAGGGTTATTGCAAGCGGGCAAAGCGACTATCACAATAGGGAAAATGCTTTGATTGTAAGATCTGCAAGCATCTCAAGAATTAGACAAAAAGGGTTTTGCTTTTATAAGAGGAGTAGACAAGACTAGACAGAACCTGGTGTGGGGAAGTGGGATGAAAGAATAGCATATTGAATAGTAGAGAGTATGTTTTACCCTTAAACCAGGAGAGACTGTCCGCTAATCAGGCTGAGGGTTCATGGTCCTGGGAGAAGGAGAGAACCTTAACCAAAGTTTGATTAACTAGTATTTTATTTTAATTGATCAATGGGGAAAAAACATCTCAGCTAATCATTTATGAGGGCAAGAATTAGAATTTGGATATTCTGGTTTTGGCCTTATATGTAAACGAGAAGATTCTAGTCTTAGTCACAGGGAGAACAGTGGTTCCTTGCAGGAAGCCATTTCCAAGACAAAGGAGTTTCTTAATTGTTTGCCGGAATCACAGGGCTCACATAAAATTCAACATTATCTCATATCTAGAAGTTATTTGGCTCACAAGCTTGGAGATATGTCAACATCGTAAACATTTGAGAATGGGCTTATTTCCTAATAAAATATATCTGTATGTCAAAGGTAAGAGGAAAGACACA
The DNA here is from genome assembly GCF_000696425.1 of Galeopterus variegatus. Classification (NCBI taxonomy): domain Eukaryota; kingdom Metazoa; phylum Chordata; class Mammalia; order Dermoptera; family Cynocephalidae; genus Galeopterus; species Galeopterus variegatus. The sequence goes on along the minus strand of NW_007728765.1, from coordinate 67,275 downwards.
GATTCAGTAGGCCTTCAAATAGATATTCTAAGAAAGGGGCAAAGGAAAATCAGTCTCTTTACCTTTTATATATGGAGAAAAGTATTTCCATTTGCCTTACAAAATGCGGATACTTGTTTATCAATTCAATTCAAAGAAGGGTTATTTGTGTTTTAGGTTCAGTTGGAAAAGCCTTTTAATAGCTATCGAACCTTATGCAAGTCTCTGAGGCTCTGAGGCTTTCTTCTGTATCCATTAAAGGACATTTTTGCAGTTTATTGAGAGGATTAAATTAGATCATGTTTATAAAAATTCCTGCTATGGGATTTTGTATGGCAAAATTAATCTCTCCCCTCAAGTAACAAAATTTAATGGAAGTGCCAGTTGTAGGAAATTTTAATAACATTGAAAGGAAAAAATTAAAATGATTTGGTTACAGTGTTTGTACTTATCCCTTGTAACCTTCACTGCCTTAGAATTTCTGTATATTTTATTAGCAATCTCATCTCTCACGTCAAGTTACTCTTCCAAGGTATTCTCTGTTGAGCTGAGGTGGGCTAACGCAAAAGCATTTGAAAACTCTGAGAAAAGTTACAGTGATTTCAAATTTTAAGGATGTCATTTTTATTTCTATGGGGATACTAAGAAAAAATGAACTGGTCAAGATATAAAATAGGATACATAATTATCTTATTTAGGAAGGACGATTTGTCTATTGTTTACTTCACCATACATCATCTGACTTGACAAATTCTAGATTTTTTTGTATTTTGGTCTTTTGGATCCCACTCCATCCCCCAACACTAACCCTTGATACCTTAGTCTCCCCACGCTGATCTGAACAAAAGAGACATACTAGATCACTTACCGGTGGGGATTCCTGCCCAAGTGATCAGACACATACACACATAAAAGAAGCAGTGTTATGGAGTCAAAGTGTCATCTTCTGGCTGTCTTGGAGGTAATTCCCATTGTTCCATTAGGACAGGGTGCTACATACAGATATCCTTAATGTAAGGTTCGTAAATACCGCATGCACGTGGTTTGCTCAAAATGCCTACTGTTGTGCCAGATGGACAAAATCCATATCACAGTTCCACATTGCCTAGTCAAACAACATTAAATCTATAAACTCTTGTAAGATTTTTTTAGAGGCAAATAAATCTTTCTTTTCTTATAATTATTCCCAAAAATCAAAGGGCAAATGCTATTGGAAAGATGGTTTTAGTGACATTGAGTTTTATGCAACAGAATAATAATTAACCCACGTATGCATTCTTTCTTTAATGCCATTTTTATTCAGTCAGCCAACAAATGTTTACTAAATGAGTACTATGCTCAGACAACATTCTAAGTGATGAGCAACAGTGAATAAGAAAGATGTATTCAGTGGGGGGATTGTAGGCAGGTCGCTTCATTCTCAAGTAGGAGCTGACATTCTAAAGCATGTTAGAGATGCACATTCTGAAACATATTCTTCAGCCTGAACATATTCTTTAAAAATAATACAGTGACAAGAGTATTAAGTTCATTTTGCTTTATCATTCATTGTTAAGCTTCACTGTTATTTAAACTTGAACTTGTCAATTAAAAGGTCTACTTGGAATTCACTGAAGAAGATAGATATTTTAAGTAGGGGGCCTATTTAGGGTATTAGGTATGAAGTAAATTTTGTTAACCACAGCTAATTGACCAGGTGCTTTCTAAATTTCTAACTTTAAGGAAACTAGCATTAAAACAACGTCATTTTTAAAAATGCTAATATTTATACATGTTCGTAAGAAGTAAAATGTAATTTGAGCAAATAACGTAAAGAATAAGAGAACCAAAATAAATCATTTTATTTCTAAAAGAAAATGATTCCAAAATATGTGAGCATATGCTTATGAGTATGCTTAGCAGAAGTTATTACATATTTTTGAAAATGTTTCTATTTATATGTCAGCCACTCACGAGAAAGAAATAATTCACTGATTGCATAGTAGTTGTAGATTTCTTCATTTGGCTTTTAAAGAATCATTTTGATTAGAACTACCTCCAGTTTATGGGGAAATGTAAAGATTCTACAAACTGCACTGGTTAAGTCATTTTAAAAAATGGCATTGTAACCATGGATATATCACTTAAAGTTATAAAATTTTAACCACACTTTCTCTATATTCCCTTTCTGGCTTCTAATGCTGCCTCTGTTTGCAATGGCATGTTACAGGTATATCCATCCATTTTTCTTTGGACTTTTTAACCATTTACTATTTTTAAATAGAGACTTGTACATCAGTGAAAACTCCAGACACTGAAGGGAAGGGCATTTAACATGAGCTCTACCATTTTAAAAATTTTTTAAGTGTACAATACAGTAAGGTTGACTATATAATGATGTACAGCAGATCTCTAGAACTTACCCATCTTGCTTAACTGAAACTTTATGTGCACTGATTAACAACTCCCCCATTTTCCTTTCCCCTCAGCCCCTGTCAACCACCATTCCACCTTTGATTCTATGAATTTGACTATTTTAGATACTTTATATACATGGAATCACACAGTATATGTCTTTCTGTGACTGGCTTATTTCATTTAGCATTATGTCCTCAAGGTTCATTCATGTTGACACATATTGCAGAATTTCCTTCATCTGAAAAGTGTTGCACTGAATGTATATACCACAATTTTTTAATCCATTCAGTGGACATTTAGGTTGTTTCTATATCTTGGCAATTGGGAATGCTGCAATGAAAACTAGAATGCTAGTATCTCTTCAAAATCCTAATTTCCATTCTTCTGGATAAATATCCAGTAGGGGGATTGCTAGATCATATGGTAGTTCTATTTTTAGCTTTTTGAGGAATCTCCATACTGTTTTTCATAGTGGCTACACTATTTTACATTTACACCAATAATGTGCAAGGGTTCCAATTTATCCACTTATTTTGAAATTTAAAGAATGCACATAGAAGTAATTCCCTTTATCCTATTAAACAATAAATTTTGGATCCCTAACACAATAATGACATATTATTTAAATTTTCTGGCACGAACATTGTATGAATACTAATTTTAAAAAATTATTTATTTCCACATCTATGTGTATGAATATGAATAGCAATAATTCCTATTTCCTACAATATCGAATCTATAAAAATACCTATACCTTTAGTTACGTGTTTTCTTTATTCAAAACATAAAATGTAACAAATAAGTAAAATATTCTGTATGGAAATCCCAGAAGCTATTTTTTAGATATATCCAACAATTTATTTATGCAAAATGTTAGATAAAGTATCTTCCAATTACACAAACAAATTTTCCAACATTGTGTTTACTGGATAAATTAATAGACTTTTCATGGAAGAGTTAGTTAATTTTAGATACTCACCTCTCACTGCCTTTTCCAGAGGTTGTTGAACCTAGTGGCCTAAGCATTTTATCTGCCAAATGACTAGTAATTTTTTTGTTTCATTTTTTTCAATGCTCCTAATATAGTTGATCTGTTTCCCAGTGTGCTACATGCATAGGGCTTCATTGACTTTATTTTTCCAACTAGTTTTTAAAATATTGAGTATGATGAACTTTAAAAACTCTAAAAATAGAATAACCATAAATGAATAGATAAAAGACAATGATCAGGGCAAGAAATTTTTACTTGAACGAGCTGAGAAAGTCATTAGCAGCAGTATTTCTGATGAAAACTAATGCTATCCCTGCTCAAGCTACCCTGAATCTAATAATCTGTAACAGAAGAAATGGAACCAGGTGTGAAAGCATTTAATTAAATCATAAATTGAAAGAAAGAAAAATGAAGTGGTCCCCCCCCCCAATTTTATTCATAGCTTAACAGATAAGATCACAGTGGAAAAGAGGTTTATTGTCTAAATGGTGCTGACCTTTGAGAATTCTTGCCCCATATTTTGGAAGTTAATTTCTAAAACATACATTTTCACAGAATGGCACAAAGTTTTTATCCAGGCAACATTCAAGTTGCAAAGCACCCTCCAGTTCACTCCCCTTCCCTGTGTGCCTTTATCATAAAGGAAGCCCTGGACTACACTCAGCAGGTTCCCCGCTCATTAACACTCTCACAGGCGCACACCAAGCTGCACTATCTGCACGATCAGCCTTACTCTACCTGAGGATCTTCTCTTATGAATGTTTGCTGTCTTTAGAATGGCTCTGAATATTGGAAAATCACAAGCTCCAGGGTGGCCAGAGATGAAATGAAAGTTCAAGCCTTTAGAAACCTGATAAGAATTCTTATCTACTAGAACCTGATAAGTATTCTGTATACCTTATGCATGTTTGATATTTTCTGTCTTTCCACATTTTTAGAAATACATTTTAATAATGTTAAACATTTGCTAGAAATAAACCTTCCCAGCCTATGTTATTACAGACAGGAATACCCACCCCTGACATTTAAAGCTGTGTGAATTGAATGAGTTATGGAACCATTTTGGGTCTTCATTGTCTCAAAAATATGGGAAAATAGTTTATCTTTAGAAAGGCAGAAACCTGAGAAAATAGGACATATTCATACACAACCACACACACAGAGGGTGAGAAAGGGAGAATTTTTATTTCTTTCCCAGTCAGGAAGAAAAGGAGGAAAGGAAACAATACTATTCCATTTTCACTACCTTCCAGGAACAATGCTGTTTTTTACATATGTCATCTCATTTGTTGCCTAAAATAACTTTGAATTTATTTCTTTCCCAGTCAGGAAGAAAAGGAGGAAAGGAAACAATACTATTCCATTTTCACTTCCAGGAACAATGCTGTTTTTTACATATGTCATCTCATTTGTTGCCTAAAATAACTTTGAGGAGTAAGTATTTGACAAATAACTGATTTTAGAAAGGTTAAGTAACTTCACCAAGGTCATACTGCTAATAAAAGGCAGCATCAAGATTCACAGGATTGATAAGATTCTAATTCCCATAGATATTTTCACTATATGAGTGTTTCACAAATTTTATTAATTTTATTTTGTGTAGAACCCTTATGATTTTTTGCCATATATATGCACCATTGGTATCAGGTCATACTGCTAATAAAAGGCAGCATCAAGATTCACAGGATTGATAAGATTCTAATTCCCGTAGATATTTTCACTATGAGTGTTTCACAAATTTTATTAATTTTATTTTGTGTAGAACCCTTATGATTTTTGCCATATATGTGCACCATTGGTATTATTTTTTGTTTATTTATTTTTCTTAAATTGGCTTACCTCACTTTTTTCTTGAAATAAATATATCTTAACACTAAACTTTAGTTCATTCCAATCAGTGAAAAACCAATTATCCCTTTTCTTAAGTTGGAGGTATATTTAAAATAAACATAATGAAAATACAAAACTTCTTTTTAATTTAGCTTAGTATTTTTGCATGACAAACAAACTTGTGTTCCTGCTCTCCTCTCTTTCTCTGTCTCTCTCTCTCTCTCTCTCATTAAAAAAATAGAGAGAATTAGAGAAATATTAGGACTAACACAAACTTCCTCATTAATGCAATCAGAAGAACTGGAGGAGCACTGAGAAGGATAATTTTCTCACTATGCAAGCCAATGTGTTTTGTTTTATTTCATTGTGTGTTGAAAAATTATAATCACATATATTTATGGGATACAAAGTGACATTATGATATACATAAACAATGTGGAATGATTAAATAAAGCTGGTTAACATATCCATCACCTTAAATACTTACCAATTTTTGTGATGAGAACATTGAAAATTTACTTTCTTAGCAATTTTGAAATACACAATACACTGTTATTAACTATAGTCACCATGCTGTGCAATAATCTCAAAAATCCTATTCTTCCTGTCTAGCTGAAACTTTGTACCCTTTGACAAATATCTCCCCATCCCCTTCACTTCCCAGCCTCTGAAAACCACCATTCTACTGTCTGTTTCCAAGTTGGATTGTTTTAGATTCCACATATAAGTGAGACCATGCAGTATTGTTCTTTCTGTGCCTGCCTTGTTTCATTTAGCATAATGTCCTCTGGGTTCATCCATGTTGTCACAAATGACAGGATTTCCTTCTTTTTTAAGGCTGAACCATATTCCATTGTGTATATACAACACATTTTCTCTATCCATTCATCTGTTGATAAACACTTAGGTTAATTCTCAAACTTGGCTATTATGCATAATGCTGCAGTGAACATGGGAGTGCAGATATGTCTTTTCTGTGAGTCAGTATTTTCAATACATCTTCCCACCTAACAATATCTTGGGCATCCCTAGCAGTCTGTGCACTGCCCTGGAAAATAACAGAGCTCAACTGTGCTGAGGTGCACTTCATACCTGAGGAGATTGCGGAGTATACTTACATTTATAAAGCAAATATATTTCACAGAATCTGGTTCCCTCTAGTTTCAGGTTTAGCCTAACTTCTTAAAAATACATACAAAATGTTAACCTTGCAAAAGACAGGAAAATTTCCCCAGGCTAAAAGTCTCTGTTGTATGATATAGAATTGTAACACAGCAAGGTTGCTGGCTCACAGACAGACAAGTTACTGATAGATATGTAAAGACACTGGGAAATTTCTGTAGGGAGAGAGAATGTTTACTAAGATCAAGCTTTTGTTGGTGGATGACAACCTTTTGCATTGCATTATGGAATGTCACCTTTTTTATTTCAATGATGTTACTAGTTTTCCATTCATTAGCCATAATTCTACCAATGTCCTTGTGTCTTTGTAATGGTTAAATCAACTGAATTTTCTTGTAAAACTTCCTTGTCTTTACAATAAAAGGGAGAGGCTAACTTTGGAAGTGGTTGCCACATTCAGTTTTTCCCCTCATAATGAGAAATTACTGAAGTGCAGTCTGTCCAGGCCTCAATGCATACATAGTGCTTGGGTATTCATGTATTTCTTTTCTTCATATCCATTACACAGGGAAAAGAGGTGTAGCATGAGATGATGACTCTGAATGACACTCTGATTGGATGTCACCCTCCTTCAGTCATCTTCCTTGCACAATTTTCTACTTGAAGTTGGCAGAAACTCTGCATGTAGATTGACTTGTTAGATCACTTTGGAAAAGTACTCTGAGTTTTACAGAATTTGATATCTCAGAATTGATAAAAATGAAATTGTACTTTCATGCTATGGATTCCCAAAGCCCTGTGATTCTCAGGAGACAGACAGTCTTCTGGGTCACTATCTACTGCTAGCAACTGGGAAGCCCTCACCTTAGTTCTATGACATGCCAAATGATCTCCATCTAAATCAGACATTGTATTCTCAGCCTGACTCCTTTTTAATAGAGAAAAGCTTATGACGCAATGAAAAGAACACTTGAAGACATTGTTTCTGTAGAGTAAGGTGATTGTCTGTAAAGAATCTGCTAGGCTAGTTTCCAAATGCTCCTGAGGTAGTTCAATAAATATCTCTTTAGAGGCCTGTTATTGCCTTTCAGAGGATATAAGGTCTCAACATTCCTACTTGATATCACGGATTTCTTCCCAAGGGAATGGGAAAAACATTAGCTCAGAAATACTGAAATGTACATTAATTTTGCATAAGCCTTCTGTGTGTAGCTCAGAAGCACTGAGCATTAGCTGGTAAATATAATAGTATTTGTGTGTGTGTGTGTGTGTGTGTGTGTGTGTGTGTGTGTGTGTGTGTGTGTGTAAAAAGAACGTTGAGAGCTTGGGCATGATTTAAATTGCTCTAAATGAAATAGAAGAAACTGTATGTAGCACAGCATTAAGGAGTAAAGGCTGTAAAGACAAAGCACTGGGTTAGTATCAGCCACTTATGAAGACCTATGTGAGTTGGAAAAGTGCCTTACCTCTCCAGACCTCAGTTTTCTTATCTGTGAAATGGGAATAATAACAGCACTTTCCTCATGATATGAATATTAAATGGGATAAAACATTTAAAATATTTTAAAGTGCTTGACATATAGTAAGCCCTCAGTAGATGTTGGTTTTTAAGCAAATAAGTCAAGCCTAGAAGATTTACTATCAAGGAAAAAGCAGTGACAAAACTAAAGAACCCAGGTATATTAAGGAGAAAATTTCAGTTTAACAATTAACAGGTACTAATCTCCCATTTTAACCAAGAGAATCAGACTCTCGTAGCTTTCTTTCAGGCATTAGCTAGCTAGACTTTAAAAACAGAATGAGGTACAGAAAGGATGCACAGAGAAGCAACAGTATCAAGGCAGAGAGACGCCTAGGGAACGCAAGTTATAATATTCCTTCTTAGCACACTAGCATAATGCTTTAGATCAAGAGAAAAACATTTTTGGTAACTTGGCATTGCAATCAAACATGAGGCAGGATGGAATATGAAATTACATATGTAAATTATGAGCATGGCATAGTTCTATTTCTACTTTAACAATAGAAAAATAAGGATTTTTTTTATCAAATAAAAACAGGAAATAAAGAAAACACAAGGCTGTCAGAGAAAGATCTGTCTCTATCACTTTTGTTAGTGATGCTGCAAAACTCTTGGGGTACAAAAAGTTAAAAGCTTAAAAGATGATCTAATATCAAAAGAAGCACCTGAAAAACAGTTAGTCACACAAACATTTCATAATTAACTACAGTGATAGGTGCCATGTGTTGTTATATGTAGATGACACAGCTTTTATATCTCAAGAAAAAAACATCTGTTAACATCAATGATTTGAAATGTTAAGGGTTTAAAAAGGTTATGAAGTAAAAAAAAAATTATAAGAAATAAGTATGAATTCTACACAAAAATTAATGACTTCCCTAAAATAATTTGAAAATGCTCCTTTTTAAATCATGTGCATAGCTTCTCATCTCAGTATTTTGCCTCTCATGCCTCTGAAATTTATCTGTGTGCCAATGACAATCAATTTTTATTCCTGTAAAATATATTTTATATCAACTATTTTAAAAAATTGTTCTCAACCTTTGCTATGGGAAAAATAATATTAATATAAGTTTAAATAGCTTGAAATTTTATGATATTTATATGAAAATAAATAACTGTGAGGCCAGGCCCAATTATCATTAAATTTTACCCAGAATTTTAAATGATTTCAAAATTTAAGATGAACTTTATTTTCTGATCTTGGCCATGTCTGATCTCCCTATGTACTGATGCTAAGCATCAAAAAGGACATTTTTCTTTGAGCCATCTCTGTAAACATAAAGAGAGTAACTACATCTGGATGTAAATCAGGTTGTAAAAGTTCAGCCATATAATTATTTTTTCTTTTATATGTGAGGTATGGTATTTTCTTATGGTATATAAAGTGATAAAATTGGTTATTCTTTTTCATAGTCCATATGGATTCAATTAATGAGGCAATTATGCTAAAATATTCAATGACTGCTAGCTATTATTATTACTTTTTAGGTACATAGATATTAATTGAGCTACAACAAGGTCTGATGAAAAAACACACTATTTTCTCCTACTATACTCTCACTATCCAGAACCCTTCTGTGACCAGATCCCGCACCCCACACACCACCCTGTTCTCCAGTGGACACCAATTGAGTGTCCTATAATTTAATCCAATTTACACTGTCTTCCTGGAGATAGCATCAGAACCCACTGCCCACGGGTTAACAGCTCAGTCCCACAAGTCTGCCCCTACTTCAGATGCCAACACAAATCTCAGATTATGACCTGTGCTTCTGACCTACCACTATAAGTCATGGTTCCCATGACTCTCCCTCCTCCTGTTCAATAATTTGCTAGGACAGCTCACAGAACTCACAGAAACTCTGTACCTACATTTACAGGTTTAGTATAAAGGATATTATTAGAGAAACAGATGAACAGCCAGGTGAAGAGGTGCACTGGGTGAAGACTGCAAGGTCCTGAGCCAGGAGCTTCTATCCCCATAGAATAGGGGTGCATCACCCTCTTGTCACATGGATGCTTCCACCAAACAGGAAGCTCATCAATTCTCAGTTCAAGAGTTTTAGTAGAACTTAATCTCCAGCATCTTCTGGAGTCACTTGGTCTCTCTGGTGACTAGCCCCATTCTAAGACTATCTAAGGACTCCACCCTAAATCACCTATGTAGCATAAACTCAGGTGAGATTGAAAGGTCTTGTTATACATAACAGAAGACACTTCTATCGCTTGGGAATTCCAAGGGTTTTGGGATCTCTGTACAAAAACCAAATATAAAAACGATCAGGAAATTACAAGGGATTTAGAAGCTTTGTGCTACAACTAAAACCAAATATGTATGTGTATTTCTTATTAACACTGAAGGCAAAAAATTATATAGAAAACCAGTTCCAAAAATTTGTACATCACCCCCTAAAACAGATTGATAAATTTTACTTAAAGTTTATTAAGGCTGTTTGCACAGTACAAGTAAATATTTGCAATTCTTTGTGACCCAGGAGCTAATTCTCTGTGCTCTTTCACTTGCACATACTGTATCGTTAGCCAAAGTATAGAGAGAACCTCCAAGACAGTGCTATAGATACCTGCACCATGGGCTTCCCAACACTCATCTACAAAAACCCCACAACCAAAATATAGCTCCTAAGGCCCAAAGTCAGGTGTAACACTCTGTCTAAAAATTCATCAGGGATATTATTTTCCCAGTAGCTCTCATAGAGGACCCAAGTTTTTAGAGGAAGATTTGTTGGGAAAGAATATCATTGCCAGGCTTAACAAATGAAACCTCTATTCCATGATGTTTATTTTAAATCAGGTATTTATTTAATGTGGCCCTCAAGTAAAGGCAGAATAGTGTGATTCTGTGATTCTGGGCTGGATTTATATTACTACCTTCAATAAAACCATGAGCAAATGACATTACTTCCTTGTGCCTCAGAACTTCTCTTTATTAAGATGGGTATTTGTCAAATGCAGAAATAATTTATAGTTTGGGATGCACAATGCAGACACAGGATATATACACACACACATATATATAGTGTGTGTATAATTTATAGTTTGGGATGCACAATGCAGACACAGGATATATACACACACACATATATATAGTGTGTGTGTGTGTGTGTGTGTGTGTGTAGGTAATACCATAACTCAGCAAATAATGCCAGGTGTAGATGATGCAACACAAAACCAGGCACACTACACAGTCCAGTAATCATGGGTCTTTGGGATCACCCAAGCCCAATCCTGAAGAACAGATGATATTACAGCATTTTATTCAGGCCATAAAGTGTGACTTATAAGAGGAATCTGATTAGAAAGGAAAAATCCCTTCAAATAAAGTTTGTTTTCTGATTTGGGGACAGATTTGTTTACAGAAATCTAGGAGAGAACTCAGCTTATATTAAATTATTTCAACAATTTATTGGTTCAAAATGTTTCAAGGTTTTATTTATTTTGATCCATACCAGGATGATCATACAGTTGATACTGTTTCAAATTATAAATTCTCTTATAATTAAAAAAGGAAAACACAGGTAAGTGAGTTGATATTCAAAAACTATTTCAAAAAATTTATTACAAAAAGTAACCTGCAGAGGATATGGCATAATCAGTCATAGAAAAGACAGATAAAGCCCAATACCTTCTACATCTATTATAATTCTGGAAATTTTTTATAATTATGATAATCCAAGGTACTACAAGGCTCTGAAATATCTTTGGAATCATCCAGGATTCTATTACATCCAGCATAACTTGAAAGCTAAAGGTATTTTGGTAATTGCAAAGCTTTAAGACTTAAGATTATTTTTAAATTACTGCATATCCAAAATATACTGATTAAAAACAAAGATTTATCAAATAATAGCATAAGTATTTTTTCACTTTACTACTTCACTTGTTCTCTCAGATTAGCTTTACTCAATTTTAAAGCTGAAGCTATTTTATTATATTCTAATTTTTTGAATGGTGTATACAGTAAGTTTAATTAAATAAGAATTGTTAAATAACCATGACAACCTTTCCCCCAGCTATTCAGAATGATCATTAATTAACTGAACAACTTCAAAACGCTGTTAAAATTATAGCTCTAAGTCAATCAAGTCTAAATCACATTTTTCTGTTAGATATGAAATGATTTTTTAAATATTTCTACTTGCAGTTTCAAAACTAATTCCCCAACGAACTGTGTGAAATTTCAAAGTTCATAATAATCTTAGCATAATCAGCAATTGGCTTTTAGAACTGGAATTAACTTAAGCAATTTAGACTACTATCCTAAATTATCATTATCATTTCCAGCACTGGGAGTAACTAATAGTTGTTAGAAACTACATAATTAGCATGAGAAATCAGAAATCTACGTATGATCAAACACAGACTATGTGCCAAGTAAAATCCCCATACTTTTTCAATCCAATTAGTTAAATGTGATTGTCAGTGATCCCCAAAAACTCAAAATACAATCATCATTACGTTCGGAAAGTAATATGTAACAGAACATCCAAGTTCTGCTCAATTACATAATTTAGCAATGTGATTAATTTTTTTCAGTATTAAATGAATTACATTTTACACAAATATTTTAAATAAAATTATGTAACCCACATTAGATAATTTTACTCTAATGTTGTTCTTTTTGCCTACCCGAGTGTATTTTTACAACATAAAAGATCTCCTTTAGACAAATGCTTAAAGAGCAAGATTTTAATTAAAATGGTTTTGAATTACTTCAAGAACTTAAAAAAAAAAATGCCTAGCCATTCTGCTAGAAATCAAAGAAAGGCAGGTGAAAGGTTATGTGCTAATCCTAATAAATTCCCAGTAATCGCATCCCTTTTTTCCCACTCATCATCAGGGCATCAATGTATTTTCGCAACTCAGTTAGGATCACCGATGCTAAAGTTAGTGATGTGCCCAGTCAGCCTCCCTACTGTGCTTCTTCCCACAATTGGGCAGAACAGAAAGAATATTAGGGAAACTCTGATCTGGCTTTGATTTAGGCAAGACACTCTCTGATAAAAGGATAATATGAGGATGATTCTTGCCCAATAACATACCTCTCTGGTTTGTAGTGAAAAATCAAATGAGATTATGCATATAAGGTACTTTATAAATTTCTATACACTGTACAAATAAGAGTTGTTATTATGATGGCTGTGACCCATGCCCACAGACTTAGCCCAGTTCCAGATTCTAATAACCCAAATCCAGTCTCTATCTGAAATGAATTAAGGGAGACTTAGCTAAGTAATTTAGATGCCTCAGACACTAAGACTTTTTTGCTGTTTCTCTTGCTGTAAGCTTATTACTATTGTCCTAGGATTATTGTAATAACTGGATCCTGCTTTATTCCTGGGAGCAAACAGGGTCCAGAAAAATAAATGAGTGAAGGTCTGATTTTTGCTTTAATGTTTCGTCCAATGCCAAACCACCATCACCCCCTCCCCAGTTCCCTGAAGTTGGTCTCAGCCTTGCTCTCTCTTACCATCTTAGGAGATCGGACTTGAATCCACAGCCTATAGCTGGGAACCTGCAATACTCTATACCTCTCAGTTCTGTCATATCTGGCTTATCACCACACGCACTAGGTTTTGGCTTGGTACACAGGTAAGCTATTTAGTAGATTTAGTCTCAACGTAAGAAAATCTAACCACACTTATCTACAAATGGAGCAAGCTGCCTTGTGAGGTAAAGAGTCCCATATCCCTTGAGATGGTCAAGCTAAAGCTGCATACCCCTCAGCCACGATAACTATGGATGGCACTGCTACTTTGGTTGGGAGGTTAGACAAGAGAATTCCCCAATCCTATGTCACCTGTTTAACTCTTTAATTGCTCTGGTTCTCTGATGCCTCTGGAGTTACAATGGAAGAGACAGACATATGGTTCCTGACATCACTATTTGCCTCTTATTTGAAAATTATTTGTGATTTCAACTAAATGAAATGTACTCCAAAAACACAAATGATCTTTGTGTCTAGATGTAAAAATGATTACAGCACTAACATCTTTGTTGGAGACAGCGGTAATTAGACAGAGGAAATATGTCATTAGCTCTGATTGGAAAAAGGGTATTTTTTTAAAAAAAAATCATGTGTGGTAAGCCATGTTCCAAACCAAATATACTTAAGGGATATGATAGTTTTAATTGTAATTTTATGTTAGTTAGTATACTTCTTTCAGTTCAATGTTGAAAACTCTTTATTTTGTGTTTATAAGTCAATCTCATTAACTAAACTAAAACAAGAATGATGCAAAGGTTTAACTTAAGTCACTTTATAATATTTGTAGGAAGGTAGTTTATTTGGATTTAGTAAGTAAAGTCAAATTATTTTAACATTAGTTTTTCTTTTATTTTTATGATTGTTTTATAATATTATCTTATTTTCTTTTGGTTTTAGGGGAGAAAATAAAACATCTTAAGATACCATATGCAGTAACTTAAATTCTATGATACTACAGAAAATGAGTGATTTTCCTAGTTTTTTCATCTCTCCATTTGGTTATGAAATAACAAAGCCCACTAATTTAGATATGTGTGACCCACTGAAGTATAAAAGCCTGTTGTTTCCTGGTCATACTTATTTTATGAGTTGTGAGACAGATGGAAAATAGGATAAAGACATGGGAATTGTTGGGCAGAACAAAGGGTTTGGGTTATAAAACTGAACAGTAAGAATAAGAGGGGAAAATATAAATAAGGAAGAGAAAGTGGAATGAAGACAGGAAAAAAAGCAATGAGGATGACCAGATAGCACGTGCAGAAGACAGTTTGCCAGTGGAGTCACGGCTTGCTGAGAATCACTATAGTTAATATCAAGGGTTAACCCAATTTAAATAAGGTTGTCAGTATTAGAACTAACACAGAAGAACTTTGCTTTTCTGCAAGCAAATGGGGTCCCCCAAAATAACCATGCAAGCTAATAAGTTAGCCAGCTATAGTCCCAGGGATGCCAACAGAAGACAGGAGACTCCTGTGACAAAAAGACTTTGCTAGTCACAGCAAAAGCAATGGGAGTGTCAGGATAGTTGTGCCGGTTCCCTGAGCCCCAAGACCCAAGACTGAGAAGATGGGCCAAGTGGAGTCTGCATGCACAGTGTGGTGCACCACAGGAGAGGGACCTTGAGTTTCAGGCATCCAGCTTTCTAGCAAGCAGTAAGCAAATCTGTTCTTAGTCTGGAGGGAGATAAGGTATATTTCAGAACTATGTGGTGGTGGATTGCCAGCTAAATGAATAATCCTGAGAGGGGCCTTGGGGAAAGAACAGTAGGGTGTTGTGACAGTAGCACACTCAGCAGGATGTGTAGGAGTGCAAGAGGCCCCCAGAGGACTGCCTCTCAATAGTAAAGTGGCGTGGCTCTCACAGAGTGGGATGCCCAGATCAGCAACACTCAGGAATTATCAGAAATGCAATTACTTGGGCCTCATTCCAGATCTAGTGAATCAAAAATTTGGCAATCTGAGTTTTAACAAGTCCACTTGGTGATTCTGAGGCCCAGTAAAGTTTGAGAATGAAGAGTGTAATGGTAAGGATTCTTGATAACAGTCAGGATTCTGGGTCTAGTCAGGGCTCCTACAAACTTCCTGGGCATGTCTCTAAACCTGTTTGGATCTTAGTGTCTTTACCTATAACAGGAAAGGTTTACATAATTTCTGATTTCCTTATTACTCAAATTCAATGAAGTCCTATATGCCTTGATGTGTTGCTTTGTAAATGTTCCCTCTATTAAAGATCTTGAAATGCATATGGCAAATATTGGTAAAGCCAGGAGAGATCAGCTAGCAAGTAGGCAGGTCTGTAAGATTTCATTACCATCCTCCACAGTCAGGCTAACCTTGTGTCTTCTGGCCTAAGCAATGTCTTCCAACAGGCAAACTGCTAGGAATTGTAAGATGTTTTCCTTGGGGAGCCTGGATTTAGAACAGAGTTGGCTGTGTGATTGTATGTTCTGAGATTACTAGTATCCCCGTGCCTGCAATAGGAATACATCTGTCATTACAGGCTGGGTTCACTTCTATGGCTTGGTTACTTTCTCCTGTGGACAGTTCTCAGACAGACACAACCAAATTGCCCTCCAAGACTCTCCTGTGTTTCTGTACTTTCAGTGCCAAACAAGATGTTTTCAAACCAACACATTCTTTCTTTGGCTAATTTAGTAAATTTCAGTTATGTTCCAGTCAAGTGTCAAACATCTAGAAAACTTCTGCCTCTTTTAAGTGATTTTGTACAGTCTCTTCCCTGATCATTTAAGTTTTAATCTTAAAGTTAAAATCTCAAATAAATAAAGTTAAAATCTCAGAAGACATTCTGATAGTCCTATTTCCAAGGTTCTCTTGGGTTACTATACTTTTGTTCTCTCCTGATTTATCTGTCCCACACTCCCACACCCTGAATGGCCATCAGCTGAGAAATGAAGAATATTCAGCCTCCAAAAACTGTATAATGGAGCCATTGCCTTCATTTGTAGCCATTCAGATAAGTTACTTCCCGTCTTGATTTTCACACCAGTTCAGTTTTTGTGATATGATTCTTTTACCCTAAAAGTAAAATGCAATTTTGTCCCCAAGAGCTTAATAATAGGAGGCAAGTTTTAACTTGTAATGAACAGTACATGTAGGGAATTTGTTTGTGTTATTTAGAAATTTGAATAAAATTATATCTCATTTGTAATGAGGGTTTTGTAAAAGCCAAATATATTCACATTGACTATAAAAAAATAGTGGCCATATTAGTTCATTTCTGTTGCTTATAACACAGTATCTGAAACTGGGTAATTTAGAAAGAAATGAAATTTATTTCTTACAGTTTTGGAGGGTGGGAAGTCCAAAGTCCAGGGAACATATTTGGTGAGGACTTTCTTCCTGGTGGGGTGACTCTCTACAGCAACTCATGGTATCACATGGCAAGAATAGGCTAAGCAAGAGTGAGTTAAAGTTCTCACTTGCTCTTTTTATAAAGCCATCAGAACCACACCTGTGACCACACATGAAACCATCAGTGTATGAATACATTCATGAGGGCACGGTCTTCATGATCCAATCACCTCTTAAAGGCCCCACCTTTCAAATCCCATAACTGGATTTCCAACCCTCTTACCACTGTTACAATGGAGATCAAGTTTCTAATAAATAAACTTTTGGGGGACACATTTGACTAATAGCACTGGCTGAACATTTACTCAAGAAATGTGATCAGTGGTGACAACAAATAGTTAACTCCTGTTCACAGGACCCTGTTTTTTTTTTATAATGTTATGTGGCCTGTATTACCCAGTTTCTTTCACATTTTTTGCTTTTATAGATGCCACCTAAAAATATAGATTACTTAGATTTCTCTAATTTCTTATTAGTCATAAATCTCAATTAGAAAAAAGAAAATGGAAGCATTTCTAATACTAAAGAAGTCACAAGACTTTTTTGTAGAGCTGTAGATAAGGTGTATTTATTCTGCTTATTGCTGTACCTGTTTTATTTTAAATATACTTATGCATGAGATTTAAAATTGAATGTGCTTGCCCTGTCGATGAATACTATCCTTTATATCTTTGCCAAATAGAAGTAAATTGCTTGGTTTAGTACAATACAGTCCCATCTGAGTGGCTTAGTTGTTTTTCAGAAATGGAAGAGATTGATAGTTGAAAAGGCATTCATCATCAGGAGGATTTGTTTTAAAAGCATCCAAGCTCCCATACAGCCAGTAGATAAATTACCCACTATTCAAGAGGAGAGCACAATTAGTTTTACATTATACTAAACCAATCAGCTCCTTAAATGACTGTCTTTCCTGAGAAAAAGGCAGCAAGAATGTCACAGTTTGTCCCCTTTCTCTGAGACCTTTAGAGGGCAACAGCAAGCCTTTTTTCAGACTAGAAGTTCTGCAGAAAGCTTTATGAATGTTTTGCCATTGGTTTTAGATACAGAGAATTGTATTCATGACTTGTATCCATATGGTTAATAATACTTATTTCACAGTGCAAAGTTAATGAAGCTTTTGTTTTATACCAGTGACAGGCAAATGCTTTGAAACTTTATGACAGGAAGACTTCCATAAGTTATTTTCAAACCTACCTCTTCTTCCTGGGATTATTATTTTTATGTAATTACTTACAATTAAGGAGCAAAGAAAGTGGAAAGAAAAAATCATACTGGAAGTCATGAATATGCATAAAATATCTGCAGGCTATTTTTTTCTTAATAAAATGGATAGTTTCTAAACAACCATTACCTTTTTAGAGACATGCAGGATGGTGTAAGAATATTCTAAATTAATGTCATCTGCCATGACTTAACCCAGAGAAACACAATGATTAGTAAACTTTCCATGTGCAGCTGCTGCAGCATTTTTAGCATTTTTCCATTTGTAATAAGAAAGTGATCGATGAGGTCTTGCAGGAAAGATTCTAGTCATACAAGTAGACTTATTTCCTTCCTGCATGTGCTATCAATCAAAACTAAAAAATCACAATGCCTTACTTTCATAGATCTGCATCAGTCTATAGGTTAACTTAATTTTATTCCTTAAGTTATTCATTCTCATGTTGATAACTGATAATTTTTGGTATGTTCATAATACAAGTTATGTATAAAACTTCCTTTACACCACACAAAATGTAGCATGCAATAAGTTCAAAACTTTGTGCTTTAAAGACTAATTGACTCTTCCCATACACATATATACATCCTGAACCAAATGAGGAACAAGAACACGTCTGAATAATGTTTTTATTTTTTAAAATGCATGTGTGATCAGCATATAATAGATTGGGTGAGGAGGAACAGAAAAAGGAAAAAAGAAAAGAGGGAGTGAGGGAAGGAAAGGGAGAGAGAGAAAATGTATCAAAATATCAAAAGGTACTCTTTCCTAGGGATATAAGTGTTTTAATACTTTTGACTGTAAAAAAAAATTAATGGGGTATATTTTATTTTTAGTTAAGCTTGATTTATTGAGATTTTAAAATAAAAATTGATAGGCGTTTATTATTAGGATTATATTTATAAATATAGAAAGTTTTACAAAGTATTTCTAAGCATCCTTTGAATAAAGACTGACCCAGATTAGTTAATTAAATGCATTGAAATTTTGTAAATGTCATTTTTGAATTTAATAATATATTTGATATCCTGTTTTTAAGTACTTTGTCTGGATTAACAAATAAAATCTTTCTGAAAATGAATAATCTCTTAAAATCTAATAAATATATCAATATGATGACATAAAGTTCTCAGATGTTCCAATATCATGCACAAACACAGTTAGATTTCAAATCATAAAACTGAATCCTAGTCTCAATTTTTAATTGTGTATTCTAAACTGAAATCACAAGACTGTCACTCTAGTAAGCTAAATTCTCTTAAATAACCAAAGTACTTAAGGCTGCAAATATTCACAGAATTTTTTTCTTAACATAAAAATATTAGTAACATGGTTTCTATTCTTATAAACATTTTATATTTAATTCTAAATCTTCCTAGAATTAAAAGGTGTATAATCACTAAAGAACACAGCATCCCAGTTAACTGAAAGTATTTAGAGGTATGTATTTGTGTGAAAGAAGCATAGCATGAAGGAAGAAAAATTACCATACTGAGTATCTTTCCACCAGTAATCTTAGCCAAGCAGGATATCCAGGGCTGTAGACACTCAGAGCAGTCCTCACCATGCAACTGCCATATTCAGTCTTTTTCTTACTCTACATTACGGGCCTAATGAAAGGTCAAGTTACCTAGCTCTCTGTTTGCTTTCAGATCAGCGTACCCATCCAAATTGACACCTTGATTTGCATGTCTTTGACTCTTAAAACATATACAGAGATTTTCCACCTAACTCCAAAGACCTTTGAAGTTGAAGGAATAACAATAGGTGTTATGTTTTCTACCTACATATAAATTTCTGGAACTTGATAGGATTCTAAGATAAATAAATACCTTTCCCTGCTGATGGAATCCTGCATTATTTTATCTTCATAGTCATATTCACATTCAATTTCCCAATTCAATTCTTCAACCAATTAAGTTTGGGCTCTTAAATGTGTCTGACTCGTGGTTGCATCATGAAGTCTTTCACTGCTTCTGCTTTCTTTTGCAGAAAGATTGTGTAACTCAGATCAGAGACCTATATTGGCTTTTTCTCATATCCCAGCAGCAAAAGGCTTAGGATTGCACTGTTCAAAGTCTCTTAGAGGGGGAGCATATCCTAGGGTCATTCTTACTAGGGGCAGCAAAAATTCATGAGCAGCCAAATCTCTTTTCCTAGCCTAGAACTTCAAGTGTTTCCCCTCTGAGTTGGACAAGAGCTCAGGTTTAAAAATAATTGATCTCAGGCAGCAAATTAGCTAGATTAAAAAAACACAGTATGCTATAAATGTAAATAATTTTAGGACTGCTTAGAAAAAAGGATCTAATAATCTATCATGAAAATATTTGTCCCAAAGATCTAATTCTTCTTTTATCCTTCTCCTGATTTAGCTTTAAAATCTAACTTACATATATACATGCTATCAATGATGAAACACAAATTTCTATATTTTAAAGTATTTTTTTCTTTTCTCAGTTTCTACAGATAAAGTGATCTGAAGTAATGTATGATGCCACAAAGCAGGAAGGAAAAACTGTGACAACCCCCAGAAATGTGAAAGAAGGTTTCTTACTGGATGGCAGCATCTTTGGTTCAATTTATACAAAAACCCAAATAAATAAAATGGACAGTATTGCTCAATTTTAGAAATCCCATTTCTCCTATGTTCTAAGCTATACAGTTGTCAGGTTTTTATGGTTTAAATTGTAAATGTGTTTTCCCCCTGCTAATTATGATTTTTTTAAGTCTTAAAATGTGAAGGATATTTATGAATGGTAAGGGAGACACTGTATACAAATGTATATTTGTAAAAGCTATTTTTATGATTAGCATGTTTCACTGTTGATCATATATAAAGTCAGGTGATACTACAGTAATTCTATGTTCAAAGCTTATTTCCAATAATGTCATGTAAGAAAAGATACAACTTATGCTAGTTTTTATAATTTATTTTTAATTTATAGTTTAAGGTACTTCAGATCATAAGTATAATACTTGAAAGAATTATATTTCTGCCCTCTATAAGCAGCATTTTTATTAATAAAGAATGCAGATATTTCAGATGTGATACAAAAGTTAAAGGACTGTTGGTTTAACCTTGACTAAATTGAGCATGCTCTGCTCTAGTGAATTGAAATGATCCGATTATTACCTAATACTTCAGTCTGGGTATGAGTTTCCATGGACAGGTTTTAGTGCTCATAATTGTGAGAACTAGATTGCCAAGGAAATGATGATCTTGTCTTTGGATCCAAAAGTTTAAATTAGTGCA
This sequence comes from Galeopterus variegatus, assembly GCF_000696425.1. NCBI lineage: Eukaryota > Metazoa > Chordata > Mammalia > Dermoptera > Cynocephalidae > Galeopterus > Galeopterus variegatus. The sequence continues at coordinate 46,082 of NW_007728765.1, read as the reverse complement.
TACATCACTCCATTTCATCTCCTATCCCTTGGAACTCTCCGTCCCCACACATTGCAAGTGTTCTCCGGATGCTCTTAGCTGTTGTCTTGTGCTGTGGAAATGGAAGAAACCGTCTTCACAGACCATAGGAGAATCCAGCATATAATTTCTTAATAAATACTGTTTCTTTTAAAACAAAGTTTGTGTGTATCTTTCTTTTAGGGTACACTTAGTTTCATTATTCGGTTTGAACTTTCTTCAGTCACTGTAACATGGCAAAATCAGTACAGTAATGAAAGTAGCATAAATTTACTGAAGTGTATTATATATCCTATATGCCCACACTCTTTACAGACTGACCCGGAACATATTAATTTGCCATGTGAAAGAAATCTGGGTGGCCCTCTATCTTTGTCAGAAATCAAAGTTTACATTTAAAGAAAGTTTACAAAAATGTACACTCCAGTTTACATTTCGAGAAAGTACATTTTTCCTCCAAATACAGATTTTTAAGAAAATATTTCAGGACAGAAAGTAAAAATACCTTATCAGGAGGTATTTAGGCTCTGACAGACTTAAAGTTTGTATCTAAATGACTGCAAGGTCCTCATTAAAGAGCAGAGAGACAATGTGAAAATGTTACTAAGAGCACTTAGTGGGATTAAGGCCTCCTGTTTTCAAAGAAACTGAAGAGAATCTAAAATCAGCTTGGAATGTTTTCCCTTAATTTTCTACTTAATTTCTTTAAGGTAATTTATTACCTCTTTCTTTATTTTTCAAATATATGCTAATGAAAAATGATGCAATTTTACACAACAAAGGGTATCAAAAACCAAAATTCTGAAAAAGAAAAAATTACAACTCCTTTATTAAAGAAAATAAATATACTACGTTTTTCCATTTAAGGTCTCCAGAAATTTGCAATAAAACCCAAGACCCAGATGAGGAATGTAATTCCCTTTTAAGGGAGTAGAAAAACCATAATGTGGTATACTAACTATTTTTAATGGCCATAACAGGTATGGGAGAATTTGTGACTGTCCGTGATTGGACCCTGAGACTAAAAAGAACCTGTATATGGTTGTCTATGGGAATAAAATCAGCAGAGCATTTTTTTGATTTGCTACCAAATAGATAAATTTGCTGGGAATAATCTGATGCTCTAGAGAGGAAGTGCTGCAGGCACTGTGTATTGGGAAATTATATATGCAAATATTTTTCCCAATTTGCCATTTATCTGTCCTCACGGTATTCAATAAATAGTGCAACATTTATAACCTAGCATTATCCTAAATTGAGAGTATCATACTTTCCCTGATGGTCATTAATTATCCTCATAATAAGATGAATAAAATGTGCAAAAAGAATTATTTATGATTGGACTTAATTTTTTCCATATAAGCTTTGAGGTATAGAACCATGTGTCTTTCCTTTTATTTATTACCCATTTTGGGCTTTAGAATTTATTTGATGGCAAAGATGGAATAAAATATACTCCTAATCAACAAAATATATATGATTTGAGATTATAATCTCTGAAGGCTTAGTTTAACAACTTAAAAGGAAACTTTTAAGGGCTGAGGAGGGGAGTGACAGCTTCTTCCAACTCCAGATAACATCAGTTTCATAAAACAATGATAAGGGAAAGAAGGGACATTATTTACTGCATTCGATTAAAAAAAATATGGGAAATTAGGCCCACTGCTTGCAGTTAGGCAAACTAGTCACTGTTACTGGTGGCAATGTAGAGGGGAAAGTACCAAGTTTGCTTCCATTTTCTTCAACCGGAAAATAGTTGTCAAAGCATAAATACACAACAAAATGAATTAAGATAGAAATGAAGCAGAAGATAGGCCAAGAGGAAACAATTTTAAATGGGATAAAGTTCAGAGACCAGGAGTCACAAATGCAAATACCTATAAAGGCCTGATAAGAAGTGTAACTGACAGAAACAGGCCTGAAATAAGTTAGCAGACATTAAATGCAGCTCTGCTGATGAAATAACCATCTCTCAGTTCCACCTGGCTACCCGATTCAGAAATGCAGACCTGGATTGGCCAGTTCCTTGATTTTTCATCCAGAGTTTAAAATGAGATGTTCTATTTTGTTTACTTTGTTTTATTCTAACGTGAATCTGAAGGTGAATCAAGGAATATCCATGATTTATATACAGGATTTAATAGTTGTAAAACTTAAAAAAATAAACTCACAATAATGAGAAACAACAAAATCAGGATTATCTCTGGTGAGAAAGAGAAAGGAGAATAGAATCTGGGAAAGAAAACAGAGGTATTCAACAACATCTGTAATATTTAATTTATTTGGGAAAATAGTGAAGCAAATATGGCAAAATATTAAGATTTGATAAAGCTAACTATAGGTTACACTGATATTCATTATATTTTTTCTTTGTTTTTTTTAGCCTTAAAATATTTCATAATAATAAAAGCATGTAACATATCTCAGTGTTTATATATACATACAATGTACATATTGAAGGTATAAATATGTGGTTGATACAAATAGCATAAATAAAGGTGGTGATTTAGATCTTTGGATTCATCAGCAGTCTGTGAGTTTGTGACCTACCTTTTGTAGTGATGTTCAGATTCCTAGGAAAGAATAGGACCTAGAGAAGGAGATATGCACTACTCTAAAGTTCAAAGCCATTCTTGTAGAGGAATTTGCAAGTGAATTTATTTTTTGTTGTTGAAAAAATTTTCTAACAGCACTTAAAATACTTAACTTAAATATGGTCCATGAAAGAACCTGGGGTGGCTGAACAGCAAAAATAGTCCCCATGTTTATCTGCTACACCTGTAAGTCTAAGGGCTATGCCTTCTCCATCTTTATACTCCGTACAAAAGGTTCCTTGTACATAACATAATTTCTCCATACATATTTAGGGAGTTAAATGAAATGGTATATTTTGGGTTTCTACCTTATTACAAAAATTACAAGAGCTATAATTTGTTGAGCAACTACTAAGTGCTGGGCACTGTGCTAATTGTATATGCATTATCACTAATGCACACAGAAAAACTGCAGGGTAGGTATCATTATTTCCAATTTTCAGATAAAGAAAACAGATAATTAGTTCATTCATCAATTTTTTATTTAGTATCAACTTTATGCCAAGCACTGTTCCCCACAATAGGGGGTCCAGCTACAAATAATGAAGACTAAAATTCCTGTCCTTGAAATGAAAGTCTGGTACTCTTCTGGGGGACAATATACAACAGGCCAATAAACAAGCAAATATATAGTGTTGCAGATAATAATGGCTGTAAGCACAAAGGACAAAAAAAAGCAGGGGCAAAAAGAAGAACTGATGAGGTTTTAAATGGGTGTTTTAAATGGGCTGGTCAGAGAAGTTTCCTTGGTCAAGTGGCATATGAGCAAAGATGTGGAATAGGTAAGGGGTGAGCCATGTGGCCATTTACAGGAAAAGTGTCCTAAACAAAGGGAATGGCAAGTAAGCTCCCTGAAGCAGGAATATACTTGCTGTGTTCAGGAACAGCAAGGAGGGAGTGCAGTTGGATTGGAATACATAAGGGAAAGAAAAGTAAGAGGTTAGGCCAAAGAGAAGCCAGGACTCCAGAGATGATTCAGAGCTCATTGGTTTTTATTTTGCAGTGGATGGAAAAACAGCAGAAAGTTCTGAGCAAGGGAATAATTAATCACACTTAAGGGTTAAAAGAATCATTTGGACTGCCAAATTATTATTAATGAGAATATACAGACTATAGAAATGAAAAATATCCAGAAATCCCTGGATTCTAGGTTGAGAAACCACCATGTGAGCATAGCCTGTGACTAGACTGGTCTGATCAGAACAGAGAAGCATGTTCATGTATTCACCAAATATTTGCTAAGTCCTTACTCTGTTCCATATGTGTATTTGACAATGGACATGCAGTGGTGAATACAAACACATTTCCTTGACTCAAGGTACTTAGTCTAGTGAACAATATTGAGAAATAACTGAATAAAGATGGAAAGAATAAAAACAGTTTAAAATGATACTACAAATTAAAAAGAACACTGTATGCCAAAGTCCTTCTCCTTACAGTTCTGATGGAAATGGATTGAGAAGCATGTTTTTAATTACCTTTGCCTAACTAATTGAAATAGAGCAGCATAGGTGCCATAAAGTATAAAGGGCAAAGCTTGGATTCACTACAAGTTTTTACCCTGACTCTGCAAACTAGCTGTACATTGAGGAAAAAATAGCTCTCTCCTAAATACAAAGGAATTCACTTCCAAGTAAGCCACAGTGATGACACACATCTGCATACTCACCAGCTCCTTTCTTTGTACAGCACACAAAACAGCAGCCACTTGCATGGAACCAAAATGATTGCCCATCAGCCAGCCCTTCTCCTGACTACAGGATCCTGGTTTTGTTCCAGTCTCAAGTGTCCATATACTTCTGTGAAAGCTGGGTCCCTCCTAAACCCCAGGGCTTGGATTTTGAACTTTGATAAATCTAAGCCAATGATTCTCCACATCTGCCTATAAAATAACATAGAACTTCAAAATACACAGACAACCATAGGCTGCTTTCAGATATTCTGATAATTGGTTTGTTGTTTTAGGTTTTTTTGTTTTGTTTTGTTTGTTTAAGTCATCCCGATGATTTATGTGCAGAGAAGGTTGAGAACCAATGACTTAAGCCAATTATGAAAATTCATTCCTCTTACAGGTAGTTAATTTAAGCATGAGCATGTAGCACAATCCTTTCCAACAAGATATGAGAGAGTATCTTCTGGGGAGTTCTTGCTGGTGAAGGAGACACATTTAAGGGTGGGGTACTTTTCTGCCTGTAGAAGATGAGTGAGGGTGTTAGGCCTGGACATTTTCCAGTGATCTTCTAACAATGAAGAGAGGAGCCAGCATATTGAAGATGGCAGAGGAAAAGGATGGAAAATATCTGCCTCCATAATGTCTTCTCTTCACTAAAAAAATAAGCCCATAGCTATTCTACCTTCTAGATTTCTTATTATATGAGTAAATTCACTGATTATGCAAATAACTTTTGTATTTAAGTTGTATTTTCTGTTAATTGCAACTGAAAATATCCTCAAGAATTCATGTAGTTACCTAAAAAAACTAAAATAATAATAATAATAATAATAATAATAACAAGTTGATTAGAAGTAGTGCATGCTGGAGGAGATAGATTTTTTTTTAACTTAATATACTCTAATAAAGAGCTACAAACTTTCAGTCTATCCTGGGTAGAGAACAAAATAGTTCGAGCAGGAGAAATATCTCAGTTAATTCCCAGCAAAACCAAACTAGAAAATTTTTTCTGTGTACTTCAAATTGTACCAGAAGCAGTGGCAATTAAACTGTCGTTCAGATTTGGCTTAGAGAGGGAATCTACCAACATCCAAACAATACGATGTAAACATGAAATTCCACCTACCCCCTTGTTTGCAAATAGAAGACATAACTCTCCATTTATACATAGGTGTATAAGCAAGGGGAAAATCAACAGATGAAAAAAAATAAGATGCATTATAGAGAAGAGAGAATATAACACCTGACACACACCCAAACCTAACATTTGCCTTATCAGGGCTCTCCTAGAGAGTAACTATCTGGGTTTATGGCCACTCTTGATACAAAGACCTCAAGATCAAATTATAAATAAACCATAACAATAAAAATTACAACAGTCAATAAAACTGAACAACTGGGAATGCAAAAACCAAATTAAAGTAATAATAAATAATTAAAGAAAAAAAATTTACCTGAGAAAGACCTTTGTATAAAGATCAAAAAGGCTTTCCATATTTCTAGAAAAAAAAGTTTTTAAAGAAAATGTAGCATTATTTACAGGGGAAAAAAAAAGGGAAAATCTAAAAATAACAACTGCAGGAAGTTCTCAAATAGCTGCTCCAAAATAGCTAAAGGCAAAGTTCTGATAGGAAAACTTTTAATCTCAAAAGTGCTACACTCAGCACAATGTACTTACTATGTAGGGAAATCAGTAAAACATCTGATATCTGTAGGCACGGGACATATGATGTATTAGTCCATTTCTTTTTTTTCTTTTTTTTTTTTTTTTTTTTTTTTTTTTGTCTTTTTTCCGTGTCCGGCAACGGATCGCAACCCTAAGTGTCGCCCCCGCACCGGACCAGGACCGGCAATGGAATCGCAACCCTCGGTGTTGCCCCCGCGCCTCGCTCAGCCAGTGAGCGGGAACCGGTCTGTATGTGGGATCCGAACCCTCAGCGGGAGCGCCGCCGCGCTTCCCAAGCGGCGCACTAGCGCAGTGCGCCACCGGGCCGGCCCGTATTAGTCCATTTCTGTTGCTGATAACATAAATACCTGGAACCAGTTAATTTATAAATAAAACAAAATCTATTGCTTACAGTTTCGGAGCCCGGGAAGTCCAAAGTCCAGGGAACACATCTGGTGAAGGCCTTGTTGATGGTGACAGGGATGCAGGTGTCTCACCTGGCACAATGGAGGGGCAGAGACAGAGAGACTCTCACATGCTCTCCTTGTAAAGCCCTCAGAATCACGCCCATGACCACCATTATTAATCCATTTGCTAGGGGATGGTCCTGACAATCTAATCACCTCTTCAAGGATCCACCTTTCAGTTACCATAATAGGATTTCCTACCCTCTTTACAGTCACAGTGGGGATCAAGCTTCTACTACATAAAACTTGGGGGACACAATTCAATCTATGTCATATACCATTCATGCTAAATTTCTGAAAACATTCCAGAACAATTTACCTAAAGATATATACCACATGATTTCAAAAAATAAAAATGCAAAAGACATTTATACAACAAATATCTAGTGATGACTACTGAATTTAATAAATTATAGAGTTCCATATGAATAATTGTTAGAAAGATATCTATAAAATGGAATATAAAAATAGCAAACAAAATCACTATAGAAAACATGTAAATATAATTGCTGCTAAACAACATGCTTTTATAATTCCAGATAGAGTTATAATAACATTTATTAGAAAAACACAAGAGAAGAAAATGTGTATTAAATGCTTCATCCTGCACAGATTCATTTAACAAATATTTATTATGTATCTACCATATTTCACACACTCTTCTAGGTTCTAGGGTACATCAGTGAATAAGAGAGAGAAAAAGCCTCCAATATGAGCTTACAACCTAGTGTATCAATTCTATATTTAATATAAAGGTAATGACTAATAGAATTAGAAACAATATATACCAAAATCAAGCAAGACATTGTCTGTACTCTGAAAGAGGAAGGAAGGAAGGAAGATTGGAGGAAGGGAAGGAGGAAGGGAACAAGATAGAGAGAGAGAATAGGGAGAGAGAGGGGGGAGGGGAGGAAAGGAGGAAGGGAGGAAAGCAAGCAACTGAGTGAAGCAAAGTTTTTTTTTTTTTCTTTTTGTCTTTTTTCGTGACCGGCAACGGATCGCAACCCTCAGTGTCGCGCCTGTACCGGACCGGGACCGGCAACAGGATCACAACCCTCGGTGTTGCACCCGCACCTCGCTCAGCCAGTGAGCGGCCGGTCTGTATGTGGGATCTGAACCCTCGGCGGGAGCGCCGCCGCACTCCCAAGCGGCGCACTGTAGCAGTGCGCTACCAAGCTGGCCCCAAAGCAAAGTATTTTTTTAAAAGGCCTAAACACTGAATAAGAAAATGCCATTTAAAACAATACATGAAAATGGTTAAATCATCCTACTCAAAGGCAAAAACCAACCAACATTACATTAGGAAAACTTGTGATGTGCTGCTTAGAAGAGTCACAATAAATATATTAAAAACTTAAAAATGAAAAGATGAACACCCCAAAAATCTTCACACTCAGAGGTTCTATATGTGGTATCTATTAAATATTCAAGAATGCTTCATTTACTTGCCATGTAATCCATTTCAGAGCACATAGAACAGCCTGGATATCTGAATCTACCTAATTCATTTTATAAAGCTACCATGAGTCTCCTATAAAAACTTGACAAAAAAATTAGCATGCAAAAGCTAATTATGGCTAACTCACTAATATAGATGTAAAAATCTGAAAGAAATCAAAATACTAATGAAATAAATCAACAAAATATAAAAGATTTCCATGAACAAGTAGGACTTTATGACAAACATTCTCATGTATACATACACACACATACCTATGTGCATCTTAAAACAACATGCCACTCCATACTGGAAAAGATGCTGCAATTGAAGTTTCATTTAGAACAAGAATATCCTCTACTTAAATTAATATTGTATCTTACAGTAGAAGAAGAAGCCAGTGCAGTAAAGCTTGAAATGGAAATGAATAGTATAACTATTAAAAGAATGAGGAAAATTTTTGTTAAAGTATGATGTAGATTATCAACCTCCAAAGCCCAAGAAAGTAGGAAGAAACACTATTAGGCTTAATTATGAATTTTTAAATCATTTTAAATATCCAATAAAAGTAAAAACTTATAAAGCTCTGTAATATACAAATAATAATTGGAAAATAAACTGAAAAAGTATTTCATTTTGTCATAATAAAATACTTATTATACCTAAGGATCAGCTTAATAAGAAATGCACAAACCTACATAGCACAGACCACAAAATTTTATTCATAGAGATAAAAGACAGGAATAGATGAATAGGTATAAGATGACCTTAAATAGTAAGTTTAAAATTATAAACATGCCAATTCTTTACACATTAATTCAATATAAAAATCTCCCTAAGCCTCAAATACTTCTTTCACTCCTTTGGCTTTTAATGTCATTTTATATGTCGATGAGTCCCAAAGTCTTAACAAATTGTGTAGCCATTGCCCCAGCACCAAGACAGCACCAGGGGACATGGGCTTCAGGCCAGCCCCCAGCATACAGGCTCCAAACCCATCCCACCTTCACATCAAAACACACACACACACACAATTGTGTCAAAGAAATCTTTAACGATCATCTCCTAGAAAATGCCCAACCTATCCCAGGCTATAACCCTATACCTCCTAGCGAATCTAGTCCATAGGTAAAACTACTTATATGAACACTATACCTTCCCTGACCATATTGGTCATTAATGAAATGCCAAACAACCTGAAATCTGCTTAAAATATGTCTTCTGAATATGATTGTGCCCCCTACTTTGCCCCATGCCCCAATGGTCTAATGCATAGTTCCTTTTCAAGTCGAGACTGAAAGCTTTTGGAAAAACGCCATTCATGGATTTCACAATCTTTTGATTTCTTGTGGTATAGCATTACTACTATTTGAGCGAGACTAATTATAAAAGTTTAGAATACAGCACCATTCAGAGCCACTCATCCTTCTCAACTTCACCTCTCTCTGACCAGTTCCAAACAAACAAAAAGAGCATCTCTCTAAGATTAACCTTGCAGTCAATTTTTTGTTCCAGTGAAAGAAACTTTAATGTAACAATTCTCTCTGGAGTCATAATTTCCCTATATGCATTGCATTCTGTTTTTATTATTTTTAGATATCTTAAAAATTCTAGTTTTAGCCTTACCTTGGGAGAAAGTATTATTAACTTTTTAATATTTTTTGTTTGTAAGGCTTTAAGACTGAAAACACTTATTCTTTATAAACAAATAGAAAAATATATATATAGCCATCGTCATTGTCTTTTGACAATTTTTACTAAGTCTATATAGAAGATTGTTTTCTGTTTTTTGTTTTTTGTTTTTTTTTCTTTAGCTTTCCTCAATAATCCTTGCTAATGCACTAAATTCCTTCTTGACAACTGTAGGATTCACAGCAATTCAAATGAGATCAGTTCATTGTGGTTAATACAAAGTTTTATCTCCTAAAAAGTGTTAAAACTATTATCAAAAATTCCCAGAAACCAAATGCATTTTTAGTGACCTTTATTCCTTTTGATACTTTCTCTTTTACCTTGCTCTACCCACTGGCAATGCAGTGCAAGTACCTCAGCCCAACATTTAAAAGGGCCGTGCATAGTTTTAGTACAGCAGCTTCAGTTTATTTATTTGCAGCCCTCTCCATTAAATATAATACAGATTCAATTCTTGCCATGTAAGTCACTCTAATGCGCAGATACAATTAAATCAGTTTCCTTTAAAAAAAAAATTACACTACATTTTAAAATCTGGATGGCTTGCCATTATCTAATTACTCAACCAACTTTTAAGGTCCCAAATAATCTGGAATCAACATATACATCGGGGCTTCTCTTTGCCTACTTCCCTCCATGTAGGCAAAATGTTAGTAAAAACAAACATACTTTAGTCTGTCTCTCATTTCAGCACAATTAAAAAAGTATTTAAAATATTTATAGAATATTCATAACTTATACACCATTCTAGCTGGAAGATCTCTTCCTGCTCTGAAGTCACCAATGCTCATATCCTCCCTGTCATTTGTTTTTAATAAAATATGTGTGTGTATGCATTTACATGCAACCCATTTCATTTGGATTAAAGGTGGATACACTATATCTGTTTATTGACTGAATATGCATTCATTAAGCACATCCTGTGAACATAAAGGTGAGTAAGACAAAATCTAAGTTTTTAAAGAATTCCCAGTCTAAGAAGGTTGACAGAAACATTAATTACTGGGTAAAACACTGCATGATACTTTTGCACTTATTCAGGTGGTTGCACCATCAGAGTGCAACCTCACTTTGATGAGTAACACACACAAGCTGGACACATGGAAGGAAAACTGCACTCAGCTTGGCCCCCAGGATCAATACTCATCTCATCTCTCTGATGGGCTTTTGTCTGTAGTCACTTACTTGTAACTGGTCCAGAGATGCTGCTTCAACTCTCCTATTAGGATTCCATTTTCATTCTCTTCCTTTATATCTAGTTTATGCACAACCTACATATGTGATTTCACATTCTATGCTCATGAAATTCGGCTTTTATGCCTGATTCCAGTCACTTATAGATGTACAGACCCAATGAATAATACTTGGATTATCAAAAATCTATCAATAACCTCCATACTGTGATTATGCAAAGTGTTCTAATACTACATTATGTCAAACTATAGATTGTATCAGTTTACTAATGTGATTAGTAAAGCTCATTGGCCATATACAATGAACTAGGTTAAACACTCATTTCATTACATAATCAGCAAAAGTTGACTTCTTAGAAAACTTTGGATAGCTGTGAAAAATTAAATTTTCTTTCACAAATGTCGATTGAATTGTCATTTTTATTTTTTATACGTAATTTCAATAGAGTAACTAGGCTTGGGTAAATAAGCATTTATCGAACACCTGTGGCATGCAGATCTCTAGCTATTGAAAGAATCCTGAAAAGTAATTCAAAGCAAAATTCAAGCTATAGCCTCAAACAAAAATAAAATAAAGAAGAGCTTTTTCTTATTTGACTTCTAGAAAAAGAGCTCTCCTTTCTATGCCTGAATATAGGAGCCAAAGATATAAATGTTTGATAACCTGAAATATGTCAGGAAAGAAATCCAACAGCTACCTTAAAGCAGAAAAGCAGCTGAAAGGATGTGAACCATTCTGAATCCTCACTCCAGAAAATTTATGACAAAAGACCTCACAATTTGGAAAGCCCTGGGATGGCTCAGTTAAATAATCTTCAAATTATTTTGGTTATCTCCCGGGATTCTTGAATTACACTGTGTTGGCAAGTGTGAAGGAACATTCAGATAAAATGCTTCTTGGAAGCTTCCACACTGGGGCAGATGGACTGTGCAGATGTCTCAGATTTCCCTGACTGAGAAATGGGTTCACCTGTAAAGCAAAATGATGTGATAGATGATATGCTTATTTCTGCTAAATTAATAAGAGGAATCATCACACAAAACACTGTTTTCCTCCTTTGGAACTACCTCAGTATAAGCCATAAGCCTTGGTCCAGCCTATGCTAGGGAGTAGTGACTGGGCTCCAACTACTTTCTTTTGCTTATTATTTTGAAGAAGTTACTTTTCCTGTCAATACACATGATCACAAGCTTGACAGGCAGTGAGAACAGAAAATTAAAAGACATGAAGTCTAGAGAGAAAGGCAAACGCGAGAATGAAGTTTATGAGGAAGTGTGAGAGTAAAACACATTTTTTTTTCCTTTCCTACCCAAGTCCCCCCCTTTCCTGGGATAGTCCCCAAAGGTCTTCCTAGAATTTTAGAAGTATCTGTGATCAAGGAAAAGGTATGAGACTGGTGCCAACATAGCATTCCTCCAATTCGGAGAAAGCTGTGGATGTTAGCTGCAAGCAGAGTCAGATTAACAGCCGAGAGCCAAGTTCACTAGCAAAGGGAGGTGATCTTCTCAGTCAGAAAGCTGCACAGACCACTAGGAGATTATCCAGAAGCAACCAGATATAGCCAGCATCACATGTTGCCCACGTCAGCAATACAGATGGCCCCTGGAAGCTCCACAGACAGCAGTGAGTCCAAGCACAGGGACACCCCTGCTCCAGTCCTCATTCGATTCTAACTTACACAAGCCATGGAGGGCTGTATATATTCTGTCTGGCTTGTAAGCAACTTAGAGGAAGATAATGGAAGAGAAATCCCAAGTGATATTTGTAAAACCAACTGACTTAGACAATAATACTTAAATGTGTCAAAAAAAAAAAAAAACTTTGTATTATACTGAGTTATCTAAAAGTTGAAAATTAATTTTCTGCTGCTAAGAAGTAGGTATTCAAGGATAACAAAATATTTTCAGTTATAAAATAAAATTCTACATTTTCAGCTGTGAGATTTATGGTGTGTGAAAACCGCAAACTACTGTGAGAGTAATATCTAATTTCCCTACTTGGTGTACAAAAATCTTAAATAAAGTAATCAGAGAAGATTGAACCAGTTCAGTTCCTGAAATAGAAAGCGCCTGGAAGGGTTATTTTAGGCCTGATTTTCTGAACGTCTGAAATAATTTGGTGAGAAAGTGAAAAATTAAGTGGGATAAAATTTATACTTATCTTTCAATACAGCTAATATAATTATATATAACAAAATAAAAATATTATGTAACAGTTTCAATATTAATTCCCAAATTTCTCTATGCTAACTTACTAGATAAAATAATTCATATTCAAAAATTTATTCATTTTTCATCATTTCATTCAATGTGTTATTAGGAAGCACCATGAGTGCCAGGCACTGAGGCTATATAGACATAGTCTTTGTGCTGGGATCCTAAGGTCTGGTGGAGGATACATATACACACACTAATTATAATACAGTGTGATAAATGTAATGATAAGATAATGAACTAGGTATAGTGGTAGCACAAGCTCAGTTTGGTGTGGTACAGTTAGAGATTGGCCAGGCAGGAAAGGAGACAAGGGCATGCAACAAGAAAATGCATGGAGGTCTGCAACAATGGCACTTGCAGGGAACTGTGCAAGAATAGCGGTAACTTGCAACTAGTCTCTGCAGTAACTTGATATTTGTCTCCAGGGAATCCTGGCGTCACAGTACTGACCCTCATCATCCAAGAAAGAAAGAAATTGTACCACCTAGTGATTAAAATGTGCTACTTAAAATCTGAAACTTCTCAAGGCACTCTGTATTAGTTTATCTACATTGCTTATTGAAAAGGCATAAATTCGTTTTGGCCTTCAGCCAAGATGGAATAGCAGCGATTGGAACTAAAAATCTGATAAAATATGAGAAGCATTTGCTATCAAGACATTTGAACATGAAGAAATGAAGGACAGTGATTCCTGAGAGACAGGAAACAAATAAGGTGAGCCCTACAACCATCCCAGCTTACTGTCTGGAGATAGATTTAGGTGGTGGCACAGTGAGGGGAAGCCATCAAAACCCTGAGCGGGTCTACCTGAGTTGAAGAGATGGTGGTAGGAGTTCATAAAATTCAAGTTGGATAGATTTTACAGAGCAGTGCACAGAAGAGGCATGAGCTGCACAGAGAGAGAACCACAGAGATCTTCAGAGGTTCTTCCTTGAGTACAGAGTTGAGGGCTGATCAGCATTTGCAAAATAAGGAAAATGCTTGAGTTTGAAGAGCCTTCCAAAAGAGGAACAATGCCTGGAAATCTCATAGTGCCAGGAATAGTGCAGTTCCCAACCGCCAGTATTCACTGGATATTGGTATTACCTCAGTGAGGAAAAATTATCGCTAGACTAAATGCTGCTCTGGTGCCACCTAACAGAGCTTAAAATAAAACTCAAAAGATCAAACTGTTGTCTGGCATTGAATCAAAAATCAAGCAAGTAATATATGAATGATATAACCCATAATGAGGAGAAAAGTGAATCAATTGAAACTGAACCAAAAACAATACAGATGATGGAATTAGCAAACAAGGATATTAAAACAGTTATTACAACTGTATTCCTTGTGTTCATGAAGTTAGAAGAAATTTGAATGTGAATAGAGACATGGGAGATACTTTTGAAAACCCAAATCAAACTTTGAGAAATTAAAAACAAAAATACAACATATGAGATGAAACTCAGATGAACTCAGTATAGGATTAAGAGCAGATTAAGCATGTTAGAAGAAAAGATTAGTGAATTTGAATATGTATCAATAGAAATGACCAGACATTTTCATATATAATAAGAAAAAGATCAATAGTTTGTAACTGGTTTAGCAAGTTATGCAGTCTGATTTTAGTTACATGACAAGTGGCTTGTAAAAGACCCCTTGGTAAATTTGGCTTCCCTCAGACCCAGGTATCTTGCACTGTCTTGATGGCTCACAATCTGAAGATGAAGTACATCTTGTGCCAAAGGAGTCCTGTTATGGCTCCTCAAAAAATTGAAAATACAATTGCCAAATGATCCAGCAATTTCATTTCTGGTATGTATTAGTCCATTTTCTGTTGCTATAACAAAATACATGGAACTGGGTAATTTATAAAGAAAAACAAAATTTATTGCTTAGAGTTTCTGAGGCTAGGAAGTCTAAAGTCCATCTGGTGGTAGCAACAGTGACCCAGTCGTCTCACACTGCAATACGGTGGAAGCAGAGAGAACAGCAGAGAGAGCAAGACAGACTCTCCTCTTCTTTTAAAGTCCTCAGAACCACGCCCCTGACCACCATTTTTAATCCATTCACTAGGGCACAGTCCTACAATCCAATCACCTCTTCAAGGTTCCACCTTTCAATTACCATAATAGCATTTCCCACCCTCTTAACAGTCACAGTGGGAGCTAAGTTTCTAATACATAAAACTTGGGGGACACAATTCAAGCTTCAGGGAGTTTTTAGGGGACATAATTCAATCCACTACAGGGTATATACCCAAAAGAATTGAAAGCAGGGTCTCACAGAGGTATTTGTAGAGCTATGTCCATGGTAGCATTATTCACAGTAGCTAAAACATAGAAGCAACCCAAATGTCCATCAATGGATGAATGGATAAGCAAACTGTGATATAGATATATTATGAAATATTACCCAGTCTTAAAAAGGAAGGAAAATTTGCCATATGGAACAAAATGGATGAACCTTGAGGACATTATGCTAAATTAAATAAGCCAGTCACAAAAAGACAAATGCTGTATGATTTCACATATATGAGGTACTTAAAGTAGTTAAAATCATAGAGATAGAAAGTAGAATGTTGGTTGCTGGGGATGGAAAGTTATTGTTTAAAGGGTATGGAATTTTAGTTTTGCAAGATGATGGATGGCCATAATGGCTGCACAACATTGCGCATGTATTTAAAGCCACTAAAGTGTACACTTAAAAATGGTTAAGATGATAAAATGTTATGTCATGTGTACTTTGCCATAGTAAAAAAAAAAAAGAAAGAAAAAATGAATACAGTCACCACATCTTGCCAATCTCATAATTTAGTGCTGGCCCAAGGAAGTAATATGAAAATTGCAAGATAAGTGATAATTACTTTAAAAATGTTTAAAATATTTAAATAAAAAAAAAAATTTAAGAGCCCTGTGAGCTGTACCTGAAAGCTTTATAGACCTGTCTGATATTTGTTTGTACTATCTTTCTCCTGTTCTGTCATATTCTTTATCTTTAGTAAAGCCTTGCGTGAATATACTCTGTGTAGTTTTGTGTTCAATTATATTAAACTGTGTAAATGCAGGAAAATGCACAGGTTTTTGAGAAAGAAGTAGATTTTGACCAATAATAAGATAATAATTTAAGTTGAGATGAAAAAAAATAGAAAGGAACTGGATTTCTGGTTTTTCTGTGGGAGTAGAATGAAATTTAAGAGGCAATATAGTGTGTGGATAAGAATACGGACCCTACTGTGTGATCCTGAACAAGTTTCTTGCCCTTTCTGTTCCTTAATTTCCTTATCGATGTCTGGCAAACCTTGCAAAGAGCAAACACCATGTGAATGTGTGGTATTAACTTGATTTCATTTCTATTCACAGGCTCATTGATATCTGAAAAATATCCCTATTTTATCAATTTTACTAATTAATAATATTTTCTTTAAGATTCACATAAGGTATTTATTCCCCTTCCCTCCCCCACAAAAAAGAAAATAAAGAAATAATAACAAGGAAAACTGTATGTCACAATGAATGAAGTATTTTTATCTTCAAATACTTGACTCATGTAATTATTCTCTTACAAATGAATGTCAATTTTTAAAAAGCAGTTTTTGTCAAGAGGCCTACATAGAATTGATAGATGCCTCAATAAATTGAATCCTTATTTTTTATCTTAAATAAAATTTAAAAATTATTTAGGATAGAGTTACAGAAGATATTCTGGAACAAATAGAAAGAAAATTGAACAATTCACTGGGAAGAACTCATAGAAAGTGAAATAAATCTCTCCTTTTAAATCACTAAATAGATTTAGAATCATCTTCTATATCTTGAATGACTACACAAGGAGAAAAAAGGGACAGATTAATATAAAACTATATTAACCCAGCGTTTTCAAATATTAATGAGTCACTGCTACCTGCTGCATGAGCTCAAGAGCTCAATATGCACATCAAGTTGTTAATAAACACAGTAAATTGAATATTACCTTTTAATTTCATCTGTAAAGAAGTCAACATACTTTGCATTTTTAAGTATACTTTAAAGCATACTGTGAAGTGAAAAATGATAATTACAGCTAATAAAAACATAATTATTAAAGAACGTATTTGGAGGAAATTATGGAATGAGTTATTTTTGTCAAGAACTGTGAAGAGTCTGAAATTTTACTCCAATAAATTAGCCTATTATTATTTTATTAATATTGACAGAAGACAAAAAACTCCTGGGGTCAGAGGCAAAGCATGTTATTACTGATGTCACAACATGCTGTGTGAATTCCCTCTACACCTGTCAAATGGTCATTTGATTTTTGTTTACACAAAAATCTACAAATGGCAGTCACTAGGAGACTGATTACCACCCACTCAGGAAGGCTATTCCAACAGTTAAACATATTCCACAGCAGATCAGTTTACTTTGGTTTAGATAAGTATTTAAAAAGGAAATTGGAGGACCTCTGCTTTCAGCTATGACAAGTAAAGAGCTTAGTAGTCATCACTATTATCTTTACAATGAGAAAACAGCTAACCAAACTGAAAATTAATAACTATTCTTAGACTCATCAGAAAATAAAGGTCACAGAGCAAAATCTGGAGAGAGAGATAGATACCTGGAATCACAGTCAAGACCGGCTTACTTAGAGAAGAAAATCACTGAAGTCATAAATTAGTAGAAACACTTGTTTAGTAACTTTGACTAATTGCTGGTAACTGAATGCAGAGGAGCATTATAGTGAGACGCTCTCCTGGTGACCTAGTCTTAAGGTAACCCCCATTCTTTCCTGGGTTTTACTACCAGGAACATCACCTGTTCTCAGGGTGAAGATCCAAGAAAAGTCCTCTCCTGGTTTGGACAGAAAAGGGAAAATTAACCATTTTGAAATATGCCCAGAGCATTCTCCATATCAAAGTCCTGCTCTCCAAAGAAAATGACTTTATCAGAGCCTTGTCTACCTGGAAAAAGAACAATTAGCTAACTCCAGCTCCCTCTGGACTTCCTGTCTTAGATAAGAGGAGGGGCAAAAGGCTAAGAAACACCACAGAAGTGAGTCCAGGGACTCAGGCTCACCAAAAGACTGACATTTAATCATAAGATCATAGAATGCTTCTCTTCCCCCATATCTTACCACCACGTCAGCGTTCCCTTCTAATAACAACAGAGCTGATAGCTGCAAGACAGAAGCCCTATTTAAGAAGGTGTTCTTAGGGAAACCAAAAGACAACAACTAACGGGGGACAAATGACACTAAAGCCTCTGGCAGCTACAGCTACAGCAAACATTAAACACAGCCCAGTTCCTAGCCAAGTTAACCCAAAACCTCACACTAATTTCCTGCAGTTCCTAATGCCCAATACATTAAATCTGGTTTCCAACAAGATTTACAGATAGCAGTTTGTTCAAACTAATAGTGACAATATATTTAGTTTTGTATGCTTAGGTGTGTAAGTATAAGAAGTATAACTGATAATGCTAAGGAAAAAGAGAAAATGGAATAATATGCTCAATTAAAGCCATGAAAGGCATAAAAACAGTGGAAGACAAAAAGAGGAACAAAGAACCAAGCAAAGAATAGAAGTCAGTAACAAATCTCAAGCAGCAATAGAATCTGCACACAGCATTTCCAAAAATAAATAGACTATAAACAGAGGTAGGGCTCAGAATAGCTTCTCTGAAAAAATGAATTTTTTGTTAATTTTCAAGTACATTGTCTCATATTAATAAATTTTGTCGAGGCAATAATGCGTGGAGAAACCACAAGTCATAAGGGTCCTTATACACTCTATTGTTGGCTTACATCATACATTACTTAGTCTCTGTGCCTTTCCTGTTGCTTCCCCATACAGTAAAAACCACATTCTCTTTCATCCATGTCCCCAGAGCACTTTCTTCGTACTTCTATTTCAGTTTCTATACCTCAGTTGTTGTTGTTGTTGTTGTTGTTTCATGTACTATAATCTGTGTACTCCTCATGGTAATAACATCTGTTTTTTAGCCTCTTTTTTGTTCTTCAGAAAGACAATTACTTTAGGAAAAAAGTACTGCTTTTTCCAGTATTCTCCAACCCCAAATAAAGAAAAAGAGCCTAGCTCTGCCGTATATTGCTTATATTATGTAGATTTAATAATGCGTGGTAGATAGAAAACAGATGATTTAAAATCATGGGTGAAATACGCCTAGTTTCAAAGTAAAACACATGTGAATATATTTTAAATGGAAGGAGAAATTAATGATGAAACATGATCCATTATTGACAAAAAGGTTTAAAAAGGGAAACTGCATAGTTTGTTACTGTTGCTTACAACAAAATACATGGACCTGGGTAATTTGTAAGAAAACAAAATTTATTGCTTATAGTTTCTGAGGCTGGGAAGTCCAAAGTCCAGGGAACACATCTGGTGAGGGGTTTTCTTTGGTGGTGGCTTTCCAGCAATGCAGGTGTCTCACATGGCAGAGCAGAGAGAGAGAGAGACTCTCACTTTCTCTCCTTTTAAAGCCCTCAGAACCATGTCCCTGACCACCATTATTAATCCCTTCCTTACTGCATGGCCCTCAGAATCAAATCACCTCTTCAAGGCCCCAGCTTTCAATTACCATAATAGGATTTCCCACCCTCTTAACACTGTCACAGTGGGGACCAAGCCTCCAATATTGTCAAACTTTGGGGGGACACATTCAATCCATAGTAGAGGCATTCCACCAAAGTATGTATAAATGTTCCTGTGGCTTCTGTAGCAGACATTTGAGACTCATGTTCTCCCAGACAGTATCATAGGAGAGTCGAGTAGGGCAGAGAACTAGAAATGACACAACCATATGGAGGCTCCTGGGGCCAATCAGAACTACCAGATGTCATTTATTTACTGAAATTGTGTGCTTATTTTTCTGTCAAATTTTTCTGAAAATTGAGGGAAATGACTCTTTAGACAATCCTTCTCAGCATTAGGAATTAAATTTAAGAATTAACTTCACGTGAACCAAAACGTACGTAGTATCTCATTTTAAACACAATAACACAGGCAGTTATTTAATTCTTCAAAAGAAGGCAAAACCCGAACCACCTTCTGCACTTAAAGTGGCCTGACAGTAAATATGCACTGTCTGTCTTAAATAGATATACACACATGGGCAGCTATTTAATTTTTTTTAAAAAGGTGAACACAATGAACCTTTATTGATGGTCATCTGAGCAATGTGCCCCGAGTTTCCATCCCCTTCCTCTGCTTCCCGGGCACTTCACATTAGCCCACTAAGTTCTCACCACTCCTTACACATAACTTCTTTCTCAGATCTTACCAAGACATGTTTTAATTATTTGTATATACTTGTGTTTCCTATACTAGATCATGAACTCCTGGAAAATAGAGACCTTGTTTATTTTTTTATGTATCCTCAGCTTCCAATACTTTGTTAAAAATTAATATAATGTTCAAAAATTCAGAATAAGTTTGATTTAACAAATAAAAGATATGCAGTGCTATTTGTCCTCTCAGTTATTCATTCATTCATCCACTCACTTATATTTGCCAGAGTTATTAGCGTTAAAGACTAACAGATTATGGGACAGGGACACATCATAAGCCATTTTTTAATGTGTTTCTGCCTGATGAGGATAAAATGCATTTTACAGTTCTAATTGCACTGATGAGGTTTACATTTTTTTACAGGTAAAATACAGGTTGACTTTTCCTTTTTTGTATTCACCTCACTGTAATCTAGCAAATAATTTGTTTGAAGCTGACTTTTAAAACTCCCAGATCTTCTGACTAGGCACCTGTAGAAAACATTTAAGAAATTATTAACAATTTTATAATCTTTTTACCAAATACCATGTTATAAAAGTCATAAACTAGAATTAACAGGATGTTATATTCTTCTGAGAATGCTATTTTTTTTATAAAAAGCAAACATTCACTACATTATTAAGTTTACAATCCAAACACAATTATTTGCCACATTCAGATACTTGATTTAATGGTAGAAATATATTCTCACAAATAGAATTAATCTTTAAGCTGCAATATTTAATCATCCATATTCAGATCCCAAAACAGACTTGCTATGTCTACACTGTGAATACAAAGTAGTAAAATGGACTTTTAAACAAGCATATCAAAATATATGCATCTAAATGTGTCAGCACTTGAAATAGTTATCTGGAGACATTTTAAAGTCATTGCAAGAATTTTGGTGTTTCCCCAAACATTTATTATGGCAGTAATAGAGGTAAGTT
Organism: Galeopterus variegatus; assembly: GCF_000696425.1. Classification (NCBI taxonomy): domain Eukaryota; kingdom Metazoa; phylum Chordata; class Mammalia; order Dermoptera; family Cynocephalidae; genus Galeopterus; species Galeopterus variegatus. The sequence continues at coordinate 24,929 of NW_007728765.1, read as the reverse complement.
TAAGTTAAGGTGCTAGCAAAAGAAGAAATGATCAATTTTATCTGAGTTTTTTTGAGAAAGGCTTCAGAGAGGGGATAGCATTCATGTATGGTCTTGAAGGATAAATAGAAGTTTACGTGTGAGCCACATGCTATAGAGAATTATGAGGAAAAGGAAGAGTGAGCTTCAGTAATTACCAGTGGTTTTTGTGATTATGTGAGAGTAGGGGCGGAAACAAGACCTTGAATAGCATGTAAAGAATGTTTGAATTAATCTACACATGAGAAAGTAGTACAATGGGACTTTCATTTTAAAACAAAACAAAAAAATGTAATATGTGGTATTTCCCAAGTATATTTAATCTCAGGAACTCTTTATTTCCCTAGTGATATTCATTGGTCTATAGCAGACAGTTTCAGAAATGATACACTAGAGTACATGCTTCCTAATTCTGTAGTAGAGAACTCATTATCTCCTGTAACAAAGCTCAAAAAAAGCAAAAACTTTTTGCACCAATTTCTAAATAAAGGTTTCCCTCTGAGGGTTGAAACAATCCCAATGTAATCTATTTAATCAATATGTGGATTAGTTGGGTCTGCTGAGAAGTAGACACCAAGACAAATTATCCATGCAAGAAGTATATCAAGGGAAATGCCTGTAAGGGAAAAAATGGGGAGGAAGACAGAGGAGGAGAGCAGAGCCATCCAACCATGGTGCAGGTCCGACCCCTGTGGTGGAGGGAGAGACAGAAGCAGTTGGTATGAAGAGTCTCAAACTTCAGATCTAAGAAAGTTATGACCTGGCCAATGGGAAGCCTTCGAGCCAAAGTCACCCACTAGAGGGGTCCACAGGAAGGATCTGCCTTAGTGTACCTGCAGCTCAGCCACTGTAAGAGAACAGCCTGTGAGAAGTGTGACCTCCAGGCAAATGCAGTGTCCTCTATCCAAACAAACAGAAGATTAGAGTGGTGCATTTTCATGGATGCCACAGTCTGCCCTGCATACCACAGTCTACCCTGCAGTGCACAGCTCTTCGACGATTTCCACTGGTGTCTCTTCCAGAGAAGAAAATTTTGAAAGGGAATTTACTGGGACAAACTGCAGCCACAATTGCTGTAGTTGATCTCAGGGCCACAACTAGTACTTAGCCCTTCCATGCTCCACCACTGATTATAAATTCTCCTCATCCATGGCTGCTACTTAAGCAGGTTGTGGTGGCTTTCCTGGTGGTATGACCCGAACCTACATCCCTGAGGGTCTGAATCCTTGGTAAATTCACTTTGTTAGGGTGGGATCACAGCATATGTTTGTTCATGGTTGTGAAGGAGGAAGGACATATCAGGAGGAAGCCATGTGACCACAGCAGTGAAAGTTTTGGGATGGAATGAGAAGCAAAATTTCCCTTCTGGAAAAAGTCACCAAATCATTTTAACTATATTTCTGTCCTACAAATTATCCTTAGAACTTATCCTTACATGATGCCAAACTGTCCAGTAAACAATCCACAATGCACACCTTTCCTCATTTATGTGTCAAATAGTATAGCAATCATGTATTTCAAGTTTGCTGTCAGTCCAGATTTCATGTAATTCTGTAACTCATTCAATGTAAAATTCGCATTGCATCACCATTTCCTCAATGTTGAAAAAGCTTTTTATTCATGTTAAAAGATATTTGGTAGAATGTAGCAGCCCAGTCTCATAGAATCTCCTACCATCCAAAGCCCAACATTGGCCTTGGAGTTAGGGGGTTTCAAATGAGTTAAGGCCAACACAGCAAATTGTTACAGTCATTTTAGAAAGTAATTTGGCAACATCTGTCAAAGTTAAATACACACATGCATGCACACACACATAACTTTGACCCACTAATCTTACTCCACATAAAAGCAAAACCATCAGTACCTAAGCAAATATGTCCAAGAACATTTTCCATAGTACTGTATGTAATGGCAAATAATAATAACTGTAAAACAATTGAATGCAGTCTTAGAGGAATGGCTGAGTAAATTATACTATGTCCATATCCTGGAATGGCTGTTATTAAAATAATTATTTAAATAGACTTCCACAAGTTTTAGGTATAAGAAAAAAGCAACAATAACAAAAATCCCACACAACGTACAGGTTTGTGCATACATATATGTTTGATTTTATGACCATGGAGAAAAATACAGAAGATATCCATAGTGCATGTATATACAATGTTATTAACATCGGTTACTCTCGAAGGGGACCAATTGTGGTTGGACAGAGCACGAAGGAGAGGTTGATGGAAGAACCACCAAAAAACAAATAGTATGTATAGTATAATTAACTTTTAAAATATTAAAGCATAATGAGGGGCTGGCCCGTGGCTCACTCGGTAGAGTGCGGTGCTGATAACACCAAGGCCATGGGTT
>NW_007728765.1:19895-21892 GCF_000696425.1 Galeopterus variegatus | reverse complement strand
AAGATCCCCTTACCAGTCATCTTTAAAAAAAAAAAAGCATAATGAGAAATTCAATTAAAATGAAATGGTTACAAAAGAGTGGTGAATCATTTCTGTGTGCCTTATTGCCAAAGAGGTTATTTCTCATTATTTGAATATTTGCTTTTCTACACTGATCAAAGACAGCTGTAGCAAAGAGAGGAGGAAGGAAAGGGGAAAGGGATAAACTTGAGAGATGCACAGCAATTAGAAGCCTCATCTGGAAACAGCTATTAAGACTCCCCAAAGCATGAAAATCAGCTACAATGTATATTGAGAACTAAAATTAAAAAAAAAGAAAAGAAAAGACTCCTTGAAGGAAAGGGTCTCCTTAGGCAAAAGTAATCACACTCTTCAATACTGATAGGGAGACCATACAATTTATAGTTCTAATCAGAATATTTTTTAAAGTGAAAGGGGACACTATTTTTAACCCTGGAACACAACAGACATATTTCAGGACTGCTCCAGTTAAGTTAGAATACGTAATTACCCTAACTACTGGGTAATGGAGATGGGGAAGATGGAAGCATTGAGAACTACAAAGAAAGAGCAACTACAAATTGCCCTCAAGGAACTGCAATGTGAAGAATGGGGAAAAAAAGAAATTCTAAAACACAGATCTAGATGTGATATTATTCAAGTTTAAGAGAGAAGCCCAAATGCTGCAGTGATGATAATCTGGTGGAGCTAATTAGAAAAAGCCTAGGAGAAACAAATAATTAAATTGTTCACCAAATAAAGTGAACCACCCTGGAAAAAGTTTTTGTCCCAGAAAGGGTAGGACAAGACTCATTTTCAGTTTTTGCTTTGCTGCAGTTGATGCTGCCTGTATTACAAATTTTACCCGTCAGTATGAGAATAAAGTACAAATCACATTTAAACTCCAGCTTCCCAACTACGAAGCTTTGTTAAGCTTGTTAGCAACATAGCAATAATGAGTGCTAGTAGGTGAACCCATTTCTAGCTTCACACTAAACAATGAACTAGATATTTATATTTTCAAGTACAATAAAAACTTTATGTTGTCTTAGAGCAACCACTGTATTCTGCATGAAACCAGCAATATTTTCCCATTTACATCTTACATCTTCATTCTTTGTTTGGCACATAACATTTTTATGTTCAATTTGTGTATAAGAAGGTCAAAACCTGTTCCATAAAAGGTGTATGTCAGTGCTCTTCGAGCTTTGATACGCATATGAATCACTTACGGATCATAGTAAAATGCACATTTTATACAGTATGTTTAAGGAAAGGTATAAATCTGCATAAGCTCCCAGGTGACAATGTTGCTGCTGATCTTTGAAAAGAAAGGGTCTATGTTGTTCTAATACACTTAACCACTTTATGACATCATAACCCAAATCCCAGGAAACACATAAGCTGAAACATCTCTAATTATAATTCTACCAATCACCTGCAGAGCTTTATAGCAGCTGATGTTTCAGCAGGTGTGGGGGATAATCAGGGACATGTTTATTTAAAAAGCTCACCAGATGGTTCTAAGGGCCAGCCAGGTTTGGAAACCACTGCCCTAAATTATAGTTGAAATAAAGATAGTTTAACACCAGAAAACTCTTGTAAACCTAGATAAAAATTCAACTTGTCCCTGTTTACTGCAGAATAAAAACGTTCAGTTTCTACACCATCAGTGCTCTTTATGAGCATTGAATTCCCATAAAAGAATTAAATGAGGCCCTTAGACACTAGACATGGAGGAAATTATATTATTTTCCAAGTAGAACATGAACAATGTACCTGAGTATGCATTCCCTTTAAATGCACTTGAGTCCACAGCAAGAACTATTCCCTGAAGTGGATGATGCATGTCTGTTTCTGTTGCTCATAACAAAATACCTGGAACTGGGTGATTTATAAAGAAAAATGCAATTTATTGCTTACAGTTTCTGATGCTGAGAAGTCCAAAGTCCATCTGGTGGTGGCGACAGTGACCTGGGATCTCACATCGCGTAATA
>NW_007728765.1:0-18895 GCF_000696425.1 Galeopterus variegatus | reverse complement strand
TGGGGGATAATCAGGGACATGTTTATTTAAAAAGCTCACCAGATGGTTCTAAGGGCCAGCCAGGTTTGGAAACCACTGCCCTAAATTATAGTTGAAATAAAGATAGTTTAACACCAGAAAACTCTTGTAAACCTAGATAAAAATTCAACTTGTCCCTGTTTACTGCAGAATAAAAACGTTCAGTTTCTACACCATCAGTGCTCTTTATGAGCATTGAATTCCCATAAAAGAATTAAATGAGGCCCTTAGACACTAGACATGGAGGAAATTATATTATTTTCCAAGTAGAACATGAACAATGTACCTGAGTATGCATTCCCTTTAAATGCACTTGAGTCCACAGCAAGAACTATTCCCTGAAGTGGATGATGCATGTCTGTTTCTGTTGCTCATAACAAAATACCTGGAACTGGGTGATTTATAAAGAAAAATGCAATTTATTGCTTACAGTTTCTGATGCTGAGAAGTCCAAAGTCCATCTGGTGGTGGCGACAGTGACCTGGGATCTCACATCGCAAGATGGTGGAAGCAGAGAGAGAGAGAGAGAGAGAGAGAGAGACACTCTTCACTCTCCCCTTTTAAAGCCCTCCAAACCACACCTATGACCACCATTTTTAATCCATTCACTATGGCTTGGTCCTATAATCTAATCACCTCTTAAAGGCCCCACCTTTCAATTACCATAATAGGATTTCCCACCCTCACAATCACAGTAGGAACAAAGTTTCTAATACATAAAACTTGGGTGACACAATTCAAGTTTAAGTGAGTTTTGGGGGGACATAATTCAATCCACTACAATGCACTTTCCAATTCAGTTATTTTCACTTTAATCCAAGGCTTTGTAAGAATCCAGACTGCAATGTATAAAATGTATCAGTATGTGCCATTCTAGGCTGAGTGAGAAAATGAATTTTCGAGTATTTTTTTCTAATTAATGCTTTTTAATCACCTTCTCAGTTTCCTTTGACAGGTGGATGTACCTTAGAGCTACAGAAGGGCTTTGTGGCTTAAATCAATTTCATATATTAAAATGACTAATAAGCCAAATTAGCCTGTATGTAATTGGTTCACTGAGTATATTAATATTAATTTTATGTTACTTCGAATAATAACACCTACCAATTTTTGAATTCTTGTGACGTACTAGTCTCTATGCTAAAAATATTATGCTTACATTAATTATCAGATGTAGAACTTAGAACAATAATTCAAGATGGCTAATATTGGAACCATTTTATGAATAAAGGAGATGAGGCTTGGAGAAGTTGAGTACCTTGGCCTCTATCAAATATGAACCGTTATTTCAACCCCTACCATCCTGCATCTTGCACAGGTAATATAAGCTCCATTATAACCTGTGAATTTATAAAACAAAAATGAAGGCCATATTTGCTTCATAAAATTAAAGAATCAATGATCTCTATTTTTAAGAAACCATGATATCCTTGTGTATGCTCCGAACATATGAGGACATGTATCTTTTATGTTAGGAGGCCCAGTGTTTTAGCTGCACTTTCACTTTCTATACAGTATAGATCCCACACTACAGTCTTCCATATAGAGTTCCAAATAAAAGATTCATAATCACTACACATAGCATCGCTAGGAGGAAAAGTCCCACAAGCTCCAGTTTAGACGTAAATGGGATTGGGGGGAATATCCTGGCACAAGACCAAGGCAGTCTGCAGAGTCCAGCAGGAGATGCACAAAAGAGTACAGAGGTGGAATGACAGCTCTGCACTGAATAGAAACTTCTGAGAGTGATTCTCATGCCTGATGGGTCATAACACTGGCAAAGTGGAATTATAATGAAGAGTCCCAGAAAGTAAATCCCAGAGAGAGAGTGAGAAAGGCACTTTAGCAGGCTGAGGTGGTACTATTTAGAGGTAGCAACTGTTAGGACAGGAAAGAGAAGGAAGGAAGCAAACTGCAGTCTGGTCCTACTGAAACAAGACAGATCCTGAAAAGCAGAGGGAGCCTGACCATAAAAAAAAAGCAATGTATGTTAAAGAAACTTTATGTAGCAACAAGAAGAATCCTTGAGAATAGAAAATGAAACAAAAAATAGGGATAAAAAGGATTAGAAAGAAAATGATATAAGTAAAAGTCAAGCAAAGAAGATCATTGCATTAGTTTCCAAGGGTTGCCATAACAACATACTGCCAACTGGGTGGATTTAAACAACAGAAACTTACTGCCTCACAATTCCGGAGGCTAAAGTCCAAAGTCAAGGTCTCAGCAGGACTATGATCACTCTGGAAACCTTAGAGGAATCCTTCCTTGCCTCTGCCTAGTTTCTGGTGGTTTGCTGGCAATCTTCAGCCCACCCTACTCCAGTATAACTTCATCTTAACTAATTACATCAGCACCAACCCTATTTTCAAATAAGGTCATATTCTGAGATACTTAGGGGTTTGAACTTCAACATACCTCTTTTGGGGGAACACAATTCACCCCCTAACAATTATATATGTATGTATATGCATATAATATATAAATGTAAGTATATATGAATGTATAGATGAATGTATATATACGTACATATCTTCCCCTTAAGTATATGGATTTTTCCACATAAATATATATACTTGTATATATATATATTCTTTCCTTGAAGAGGAAAACTAAAACAATTAAGCACAACAAATATTAAAATCATTATTTAAAATTCAAGAAATGGCTTCCAGTCAAGATGGCAGAATAGACAGTCCCCAGTGTCACTCTCTCTCACAAATCAAACAATTTACAACTATTAAAAAGCAATGACAGCCAGGCTGGGGCTGCTAGAGCTAAGAGGAGGAGAGATCTATGGAGTGCATCAAGGTGGGAGATGCCACGATGAGAGAAAGAAAGGACTGCTCAGACCGTTTTGAACTCTGGCCACCTGGAGCTGGTGAATGCTCAGAGCAGGAGCTAGCAAAAGCCACAGCTGTGCCCTTCCTATGAAGTTGCTTAGAGGCTGCTGGGGAGAAGAGGGCCTTGGTGGCCCCAGGCCAGCAAAACCACTAACAGGAGCAAGGAGCCAGAACAACTGAAAAAAAGGAGCCACTCAGAGGCCGGTGAGTCATCGCAAGGGACATGCACATGGTCTGTCCCATGGGACAAGTTTGGAGTGTGAGGAGTGGGGGAGACGGACCCACCAGGGGAACACTGGGGCACAGCACGGACAGCTGATCTGCCCTCCAATCAGCACAGGCCCTCTCTGTATAGAGTAGTCAGGAATATAGAACAGCAGGGGGTACAGTTTGCTGAAAAGACTCAGATCCAGACCAGAGTTTCCACACAACGCAGGTGTGCTGGCCTCACAAGACCCAGAAGTACCTATAAAGTCAACTATTAAAATCTGAGCTACACAAAAAGCTTTCCCCAGGGAATCAGCAGCAAAGCAGCAATATAGCTCAACTACAGGGCTCAAGTGCTGGTCCCCACAGGAAGTTCCCCCATTTTAGAAGTAAGCGAAGGACAATAGATTAGTTCCAGTGCAGAGTTCAAGTAGTGGAAACAGCAAATAATGAGAGCTAAGGTGGTGCCTAAATGTACCATTCAGTCAGAAATAGTGCCCCCTTAAGAGCTTAAAAACATGCTTCACTGAAGTACATCCCCCAACGGTAGTATTTCTAAGAAACTTAAGGGTTTTATCTTTCGGCCACCTTGGCAGAAGCTTAAGCAGAGGGTGATGGTGGTGCTATTCTGAAGAGATTTGTGGGAATGTCTTTTAACTAATGGAATAAGTCCCCACTAAGACTCATAGGAAACCCAGAGAGTTTTTAATAAAATTGTATTTGCACAAACACTTTCAGCTTGGATTAAAAGGGACAGAGATAATACATAACAAAAGAGGTCTTTAAGTATCCAAAATTCTGGCATGAAACTGGATGAGAAACTATGCTGCTGCAAACATAGGTTACTATTTTTGGAAAAGAAGGAAAGGTGCAACCATGGGACCAGAGTCTGTGGCCCAGAGCCTTGGAGAATTATTCCTGGGAAGGAGTAGAGCTGAGTCCTGATCAAGGAATTTCCAATGTTTGCCCAGTTGAATTTTCAGAATTGCTGTAGATGCGTGACTTCTTGCATCTTCAATCCCCTTCCTCCTTTTAACAGGAATTGCTTAGAAGTTATCTTATGCCTGTCCTGTTGTTGTGTGATGAGCACATTAGGTAAAAGATAACTTGACTCTTTAGTTCACAGGCTTTCATATCTAGAGAAAGTGTTCTTGAGGAACAGTACTAACAGAACCACACCCAAGGAGCATCAAATGCACCTACATATAATTCAGATGACAAGATTCTGAACTTCACGTTGATGTTATTTATAATGGTATAAAACACTTAAGAGCCCTGGGAGGGGAGAGTGTATTTTGCATATGGGAGGGATACTTTGTGGCCAGGGGACTGATTAACAGTAGGGTGTTTTTGTTTGCTTGTTTTATTTTGTTTTGTAAATATCTCTAAAAATTCTCTGATACTGCTCCCCTCAAGAGGTATAAGCTAATTCCTCTCCTCTCAGTGTGGGCTGAACTTGCTTCTAATAAACACACACAAAAAACAGAAGTGATGGTGTGTGACCCCAGAGAATAAATCACAAAAGGCACTGCAGCTTCTTCTTTCTCTGCCTTGGACCGCTCACTCTGGGGGAACCCAGCAGCCAGGCATACTCAAGCAGCCCTATGGAAAAGCCCATATGATGAAGAACTGAGACCAACTGCCAATCACCAGCAAGGAAATGAGGCAACTATAGAAAAATCACAGAAACGGATCTTCCAGCTTCAGATTAGCTCTCAGATGACTGCTAACCCAGCCAACAGCTTAACAGCAAACTCATGAGAGACCTTAAGCTTGAACCACCCAGCCAAATGATGCATGGACTCCTGATTCTTAGAAACTGTATGAGATAAATACTTGTTTTAAAGTATTGAGTTTTGAAGATAATTCGTTATGCAGCAAAAGACAAGTAACAAACTAAGAATAAATAAATGCTGTATGATATGACAAAATTAACCAAAAAGTGGGAAAATAGAGTGGGGAGAGGAAAAGAAGAAACAGTTAATTATCTCAACAGTGGTCATCAAGAAATATAATAAACTGATAAATCAAGTAATAAAATCTAAAGCATATATATGAGTGATTATAAGCACTTAGAAAGCTAATATCATTGGTTCAAACTGAATGAAAGGAGAGTGAGTAGAGATGGAACAAGGTTCCAATCAAATGAAGTAATTAATTACTAAAATTTAAAGTTAATTCATTGGAATTAAATAAGAGTACAAGAAAACAGAGAAGAATCAAATTTCTCACCAAGATGATCAGAAAATTTTATGAAGCTCAATTTCTTTTGTCTAGATATGAACCATGGATTCATGACAAAAAATACAGGTTATTATATTTCTCTTCCTGTAAATGTGACCAATTCACTGCAGTTGATGATCTAATTATAATACAATGTCTCCTTTTAAAGAGAAGATATTTCAATTTTTTATGTGCTTTTCTGCATGGCTAACACTATAACATAAAGGGTATATTAAATTTATCAGGATATTATGCGGTCATTTTCATAGATGAAAGAAAGGCTATAGTCCCCTAGATAATAGAAATAAAATAACCTAGAATGAAATAATCCATATGTATATTAAAATATAATTTGTGAAAATGAAGTCTGCCAGATATTAGAAAAAATGGTCTCATTATAAAATCCTCAGATTCTAATTTCTCGGAAAAGCTGTAATTACAACTTTATCTTTTCAGTGACCAATTACTGTATTCATGGTATTTTCTGAAATAAACGCTTTGCTATTTTTATGACTTGCCTATCTGTATTTCCAACTCCAAGAATAGAAATCTACAACACAGCCATTTCCATAAATAAGAAGTCTGAAATAAATGACACTGTTCCATCAAAACATAAGTACAAAATTTTTAAAATTTTAGATGAAATGTAAAGTAGAAGCCCTTTATTAGCATAAATAAGATACTTAAATGATAAACTTCATACCTCTCCAACTTATCAAATTAGATTATTAGAGCCTCCAATTTGGTGAGAAAAAGAACTGTATTTGTGCCATACAAAGTAAATTGGCCAGCTTTTCTGATGAGATAGTTGCTTGCATTAGAAGGAAAGAGTAGCAAGATTTTTAAAATCTTATTATTCTAAACGGTAAAACTTTTTCTGTACAAACTAATGTCCTTACTTTCTATTTTTGTTACTAAACTAGGCATTCACAATGTAAGCACTAGTGTGTGGGGGGGTGGTTAGTGGAGGAGATGGTGAAGTGAAGGAGTGTGGGTGGGTATATTCGTCAGTTGCTTATAACAAAATACCTGAAACTGGGTAATTTATAAAGAAATACAATTTATGTCTTACAGTTTTACAGGCTTGGAAGTCCAACGTCAGGGAACACATCTGGTGAGGGCCTTCATCTTGGTGGTAGCTCTACAGAAACACAGGATAACACATGGCAAATGGCTTGAGCAAGAGCTAAGCTTCTCACTTGCTCTCCTTTTAAAGCCATCAGAACCACTCTCATTACCACCCATTAAACCATCAATGAACTAGACCATTGATGACGGCATCGTCCTCACAATCTAATCACCTCTCAAAGGCCCCACCTTTCAATCGCCGTAATAGGATTTCTCATCCTTTTAACACAGTCACAATGGGGATTAGGTTTCAATGAGTTTGTTGGGACATTCAATTCACAGCAATGTATCCCACCATGGATAGGAGGGGAGGGGGAGGGTCTACTGTATAAAAGTAAAGTTATAACAAATAGTTATATATGTATATACATATACATACATATATACACATACAGAAACACACATATACACACACACACACACAGGGAGGAGAGGGAAGACCTTAAGCATCTTTGCTCAAACATAAAATTGGTACACAAATATAAGTTGAATTATACTGTGCAGTGGCTCAATATAGGAAAACCGTAAGTTGGTTTTCCTGAGTTTTACATTCAATTTCCAAAAAGGAAAGTTAGTGTTTATACCCAAGCTACAGGTAGTGCTTACTTTTTTTCTCATAAACCTTATGTGAATATAGATCACTTTATTAATGTTCTTTGTCTATGAAATAAAACAATCTAATCCTTTAGTATAACTTCCTCGTATATCCTTCTCATAATTTTAATAACTTTGTCATAAAATTTTACTACTTCTATTTCATGCTCAATTTGTGAATCCCAGTAGAACTTTGCCAATCTCTTGTGATACATGGTTAGTGATGAGATATATGTTTTCAGGATCCCCTTCCTGTATGTTTCAAGGTTAAAAATGGCTAAAAGAGGCACTTGGGAAGATCTGGGAAGGTTGAAATAAAGGGCTTCATAGTCAGATAGGACAACATACATTAGCAGATAGGCCCAGCAGGTCCTAGTTTATCCTTGATTCCACATCCAGTTCTTCTTCCTAATCACTCACCTTATTGCCTGACAGTGGCCCCAGACCAACATAGATGCTTGGTTACAGACACACACAGGGCATAGCTAAAGAGAAACAACAGCTTCCCATTTATCTCCTTTACAGTCCCACTTGGGCTGGGGATTAGGGTGGGGGGGTGGCCAAGGTTGGTTTCTCAGATGGACAGTTAATGACTCTTTTTCTCAGCCTCCAGCTCCTCTTCTGGACCATATTCACACCAAATCCTTCCAAAACTGTGTAGGTCTAAATTCTATTTTTTTTTAAATCTCTTATTCCAAAACACTCAGAGTGACTGTTCCCCTGGCTGAAATGTGAAAGACATATGCCCTACTTCTCTATGGTATGCAATATTTTAGAATATGGTATAACCCAGAAAAATGATGCCCAAAAGCCCAATCAACAGTACGAGCTACCTAGGACACTGCTCCACATGTGTTCAGGAACAGCTGCCTAACATATTTCTTCGGATTCCTCATTGTTCTGGATTGAATTGTGTCCCCCTCCAAAAAGATATGTTGAAGTCCTAACCCCCCACACCTCAAAATGTAGAAAATTTCCAAATAAGGTCTTTGCAGATTTAAGCAAGTTATGATAAGGTCATTGGAGTAGGCTGTAATCCAATATGACCAGTGTCTTTATAAAAAGGGGGAATATGGACATAGATACAAACAGAGAGAAGACTATGTGAAAACACAGAGGGAGAAAAAAGCCATGGGATGGGAGTGATGGATCTAAAAGCCAAAGAACACCAAGGACTGCCAGCAAACACCAGAAAACTAGAAAAGGCGAGAAAAGATTCTTCCCAAGAGCCATCAGAGAAAGCAGAGCCCTGATGGCACCTTGACTTCTAGCCTCAAGAACTGTGAAACAACAAATTTCTGTTGTTTTAAGCTACATAGTTTTTGGTACTTTGTTAGGGCAGCCCTAGAAAACTAACATATTTATGATGCTGCCTTCAGCGAAGATGGACACTGTGAGGTCGCAGCTGTATAGTTGAGTATAGCTGTGCAGTTGAGTATAGCTGTCTTTTACTAGTGCATACTACACTCTGGCCTCAGAAAAAGAGAATGATCTTCCTTTCTACAAGGATGGAATGATTGCATCCATAATTCCCTATGGCATAATTTATTCTAGATTATGGAATTTAATGGTATGTTGCTAAAGGTGTAATAAAAGGCAAGTCAATACAAGCAATAATTTACAACTATTGCCCAAGCCCAGATCTGTCCCAGGTTTCTTCCCAGGCTCATGACCCAGAGCAGCTTATTACTTTTTCCAACAACATCAACACAAACACTCTGTATCTCAGAGCAAAATGACCCCTCACTTCACTTCAGTCAAAAACCCGGCTCCTGAGCCTCGTCCTAACCTCTTCCTGGAATGACTGAAAATTGCAGTATCTATACTCCTCAAAAGAAACCACACTCCATCAGTCCCAAACGTGTGATCTATCCCTGTGTCTCTAACAAAACAAACTTGTGAAAATGTAATAGTATACTTTTCAGTCTAGCTTAAAACAAAAAACCTTGAAGTCCAGTGTTGCAAATTGTCATCTGCTGAACATGTGAAAATTACCAGGATATAATAAATTTAAAAAACATACTATTGGTAAAGAATCAATGAGTCAAGATCCAGGACATGACAGAAATTCAAAGAAGGAAGTCTGGAATTTTTTCCTTCAGGCGAATAGTCAATTCCAGAAAAAGTGACTGAGTGACTGAGCAGTGTTCTTGACAGCTTCAGGGATGGAGAGGTGGAATTCTGGGGCACTCCATGTTGTTGGTTGGGACTACAAAAGCCTGCATTGCTGGAAAAAGGGTGTACTGGAAATAATAGCCCCACAAAGACTGCCTCCTAAGTTCAAGATATCTGTGTGACTCACAAAAATCTCAAATCTTAAAACTGGTTTTAGGAAATCCCCGATAGTCAAGCCTCATTATTCAAGAATTTTGTATTTGCAAATTTGCCTACTCATTAAATTTATTTATAACCTCAAAATCAATACTCACAGAACCTTTGTTTTCATTTACATACATGCACAGTCACCCAACATGCATTTTTCCAACTGAGGTTAAACAAAGCCATACTGTGCCTTCTCATTTCAGCTCTCACACAGTACTCAGGTGTCCTTTTTGCAGTGTAATTAGTGCCATGTTTTTAACATTTTGTGCTTTTTTTTTCATTATTTTGTGATTAAAATGGCCCTCAAATATAGTGCTGAGGCTCTGTGTAGTGTTCCTTAGCACACAAAGGCTGTGATGTGCCGTATAGAGAGAATGCGTGTGTTAGATCAGCTTCATTCATGCGTGGGTTTTAGTGACGTTAGCTGTAAGTTCAATGTTAATGAATCGACAACATGGAACATTCAGAAAAAGGAAAAGATAATTCTCCAATCTGTACATGAGGCCACTCAGGAAAGTGCTAAAGTAACATCTACACTGTGTGACAAAGCTATAGAAAAGTGGCTACATTCATGGATTCATAGATGACAACCAACAAAAATAAAAGCACAGCAGAAAGCATTCTGTGAGGCTGGAAGCTAAAGAAATTTATGGTCATGTTGTTCAGGGTTAGAAAAATGTAACACACCCTTCTCAACTAGTGCTGGTTGGCTTGCACTTTTCAAAAAATGACACACTTAAAAAATGTTAAAATTGCAATCAAGGCAGATTCTGCAGATCAGTAGGCTACAGAAGAATTTTTTAAATACCTGCTAAGTGTTATAGGAAAAGGGTTATGTGGAAGAACTGGTTTTAGACACTGATGAGACTGGCTTGTTTTACAAGGGTGTTTGTAAATGAACCTATATAACACAAATAGCCTCCAAAACACTACTGGCTTTTTTTTTTCCTTTTTTTGCGGGTATAATGTTAGGCACATAGTCAAAGACAATACTCAGAGGAATTAAGAGTTCATAAAGAAAAACCTGCAGAAAAAAACAGATAATACAGAGAGAACAAAGGTCTCCAAATATTAAAATGATCAAACACAGATTTTTATGTAATTATGCTTATGTTAGAGGAGATAAAGTAATATGTTCAAAGAGATTTTTTAAATGATTGCAAATATAGTAAATAACTGGAAAATATAAACAACTGGTATAGCATATTTGAAAAAGTACCATATGAAAAATCTAAAACACACAAACAAAAATATGTGAAATTAAAAACTCAGTAAATGGGATTAATATCCACTTAACCATCTAGTCCAACACAGTAAAACTGAAAACTAAACAGAAAAAAAGATAAAAATATTAAAATCAATGAAAGAATGGCATTATCTTCAAAAGAACAAAAGTACAACTGACTTCTAATTTCTCAACCAAAACAGTGAAAGTCAAAAAACAATGAAATAAAATTTTTAATGTGCTGAAAGATTGCTGTTAATCTAGAAATCTATAATAAATAAATTTCTAGAGGTCTAATATACAGCATAAGAACTATAGTTAATAATACTGTACACGGGAAATTTGTTAAGAGAGTAGATACTACGTGCTCTTATCACACTTGCACAAAGTTAACTATGTGAGATGATGGCTATGTTAATTGGCTTGACTATAGTACGTATTTTGCTATGTGCATGTATATCAAAACATCATGTTATACATGATGACAACAGTTAATAACAAGGTATTGTATACTGAATAAGCTAATTTGAAAAGGCTACATACTATTTTATTCCTTTTATGACATTCGGGAAAAGGCAAAACTATGGCAACAGTGTAAAAGATCAATGGTTTCCAGGGGTTAGAGGGGAGGGAGGGATGAGTAGGCAGAGCACAGGATTTTTAGGGCAGTGAAACTACTCTGTGTGATACTACAATGGTGGATACATGTCATTATACATATGTCCAAACCCATAGAATGCACAATACCAAGACTGAACTCTAATATAAACTACGGACTTTGGGTAATAGTGATGTGTCAGTGTAGGCTTATTAATTGTAACAGATGTTCCACTTTGGTGTGGTATGTTGATAGTGAGAGAGATTTTACATGTGTGGGAGTAGGGAGTATAATGGAAAATCTCTGTCCTCTCAATTTTGCTGTGAAACTAAATCTACTCTAAAAGATAAAGTCTATTAAAAAAAAAATCATGCCATACACTTTAAATACATGAAATTTTTAAAATTTTAAAAATAAAGTCATATATAAAAGATAATAGAAAACAAATAAGTTTTCAAGAATTAAGGTAAAATAAAGACAATTTCAGATAAGTAGAAAATTAGATGAATTGTTACCGACAGATCCACACTAAATGAAATAGAAAGAGTATTCTTTAGGTAAAAAGATAACCATCTAAGAAAGAAAGATACAAGAAGGAATAGATGAAACAAAATTATTAAATACGTGGTCTGATGGTTAATTTTAGGGGTCAATTTGGCTAGATTCAGGAATACAGAGAGAATTAGTAAAGTATCACTTGTGGGTGTGTCTCTGAGGGGTTTCCAGAAGAAGGCTGGCAGGGGAGGCAGTGGGCTGAATGGGGAAGATCCGACCTCAGTGTGGGCAGACACCATCCAATCAGCTGCAGGCACAGATGGAACAAAAGAGGCAGTGGAAAGGTGATTTGTTCACTCTCTGCCCTGGAACTGGGACATCCCTTTTCTCCTGTTCTTGGATATTCTTTTCATCAGAACTTCAGGACTTACATGAGCTGCATCCAGGTTTCAGACGTTCAGCCTTGGACTTAGAATTACACCACTGGCTCTCCTGGTTCTGAGGTTTTCGGACTTGGACTGAGCCATGCTACTGGCATCTTAAGGTCTCCTGTATGCATATGGCCTATCAGGGGACTTCTCAGCCTCCATATTTATGTGAGCCAATTTCCATAAGAAATTCACTCTTATCTATCTGTCTGTCTGTCTATCTATCTATCTATCTACATATCCTATTGGTTCTGTCTCTCAGAAGAACTCTAACACGTGGATATACTCAAATGAATAATGACTATATAAAAAATGTTTAAATGTCTTGAGATGTTTAAAATATAAAATGAATTAAAATAACATGGCAAGAATAGGATAGAAGACAAGAGAGAGGTGTATGTAGTTGAAATATGCTAAGCTACTTGATTGGGAGATTAAAATACCAATTAGAAAAGAGGTGTAGCAACATTATTTTTATAATAGTCAAAAAATCAAAACAATCCACATTTACATCAAGAGTAAAATAGTCTAAATTGTGATAAATTCCATGCAATGTAACATTACATAACAATGAAAGCAAGTTAACTGTAGCCTCATGCAGCAAATTTTATGTTAAGAGAATGAATCCAAGCCCAAAGAATTACATGCCTGATGAGATTATTCTGAATTACCTGTGTGGGCACCAAAATATAATCACAAGTGTCATTAGAAGAGAAGGATATGATATAGAAGTAGGAGATGTGATGATGAAAGCAAGAGATTGGAGTCATTAATGCAAGGAAGGAGTTACAAGCCAAGGAAAGCAGGTGGCCTCCAGAAGATAGAAAAGACTAAAAACTAATTTTCCTCTAGGGCCTCCTAGAATCTCTAGAAGGAACTAGCACCACTAATTCCCTGACTTTAGTCCAATGAAACTGATTTCAAACTTCTGGCCTCCAGTTGTAAGAGAACAAATTTGTGTTGTTTTAAGAAACCCAGTTTGTGTTCGTTTATTACAGCAGCCAAAGGAAATGTATATAGATCCTATAACTTTTTAATTTTTGCCAGTTTGAATGTTTAAAATATTGTCTCCTTATTTTAATTATTTTTGCTACTATCAGGAAGTTTGGACATCTTTTCTTTTAGTTTTCTTTTGCCATTAGTGTTTTTACTATAAATTGTCTATTCTTTTCACTTGCACATTTTTGCTGTTTGATATTAAACATATTTCTTGATTTACTCTTCCCATTTCTTTCTCAAAAAAAAAAAAGTGTTTTGACTCTGAAGCCTTTGAGTGGTTGTGGTTCCATTACCAATGATAGACATCCCTGAAGCTAATGGTTTGTCTGAATTTTTGAGAGACACTGGTTATAAATTGCCCATTGCTGACTACTGCATTTGTCCACAACCCACAGACTAATATTTTACTTCCCCACTATCAACTATGTCTTCATGCCTCAATGAGCCCCATTTCTACAGACTGGTAGACTCATCACCATGACATACAGCCAGCACCGGGGAACCCATCATTGTTTCCTTTTTTTTTTTTTTTTTTTTTTTTTTTTTTTTTTTTTTTTTTTTTTTTTTTTTTTTTTTTTTTTTTTTTTTTTTTTTTTTTTTTTTTTTTTTTTTTTTTTTTTTTTTTTTTTTTTTTTTTTTTTTTTTTTTTTTTTTTTTTTTTTTTTTAATATATGGGCCCATAATTGCTCTGCAACATTCACTTTAAGATATCTTACACTACACTGCAATCTGTCCCTCAGCTTTTGGTCTTAGATCTCTGTCCTTTTTTCCCAAGTCTGACACTGGCTCCCAGATACGTCATGAATGCTGCTACCCCAGACCAAACCCTGATTTACCTGGTGGTTCTCACCATGGACAAGGTGTATCATTTCCACAGCTTTTAAAACAAACATGCCAGAGTGCCATCCTAGACTTACACAATCATACA
This sequence comes from Galeopterus variegatus, assembly GCF_000696425.1. Taxonomy (NCBI): domain Eukaryota; kingdom Metazoa; phylum Chordata; class Mammalia; order Dermoptera; family Cynocephalidae; genus Galeopterus; species Galeopterus variegatus. Next base: position 4,890 of record NW_007728765.1, on the reverse strand, counting down.
GTGTGCGTACCTAGCTCTGCAGGTGATTCTTATGTGCACTCTTAGTAACGATATGGCCACACTTCTTCTTCTGGCCACTCTATTCTATTCCTTGCTGTCCCCAGTACCCTTCCATAGCACCAGTGCTTGTGGCTTATATTCCTGCCAAGTAAACCCCCTTCCCATGCAAGGGAATTGAACATATTGGACAATCATCAACAGACACACACTTTACATCCCATAACCTGTACATCTTGAGTTTTTTCCTGGAATCTGAAATAGTGTTCTGTGCCCCACCTCCTTCTACCCTTCCATATACCCAAACCCTCCTATTTCTACTGTTCATGTCCTACCCCACTGTGGAGTTCCTGGCCCCTCCCAACTGCTCCAGACCACTGAAGATAACTTTATCATGTGAAGTTTTATGGTAATATGATTTTACCTACTTTTTTAAGGTTGTTAGTAGAAAGAAACTTGGTAATGAATATGGAACTGTGTACGTTTAAGGTATGATTATTCTTCAAGTTAGTTGAAACTGAATTGACATTTAAATGTGGTTTGGAATCACATCTATAGATCTAATTGTAATTCATTTCAGAATCTGGTGTATATTCCTATTTTCATTATTAATGAAATGAGATATTATATCAAAAGAAATTGCATCAAGCCCTCAATAAAATCTGAGTGATGTCAGGTGAAAACTTTCTATCGAATTTTACTTAAGTAAAGGATTGATGTTTTACTGACTGCGCAAAATCAATCAAGTTATAAAAGAAATAAAAGTTCCAAGCACAAATTAATACCTCATAAGAGAGGCAGTTTAAAAAAGGAATCTGCATATATAATCAATAGAGAATACTCCAAGGCAGTATTTTCATAGTTTCAGAAGTATTCAAGTAAATTTTATTTTCATCCAGCATTTCTGAGGGCCTTCAGGCAAGGTAGATTAAAGAAAACAACCTAAAAGTGAGTAATTTTCTCAAACAGTGTGAAATACTGTTTTCTTAATTCTCATTTTACTTGTGAGTTAATATTTTTAAAAAATTAGAATATTCAATATATGAGATTCACAATACTCTGCTCTGTCTTACCTACTACAAAATCATTCTGAATTAGGGCTTTATATCATTGTATCACAAAGTAAAATAAAACACACTTATAGGGGACCCAATGCATTATACATGCATATACATGTGTGTTTGTGTGTGTGTGAGAGAGAGAAATTTACACTACATCACCTTTGAGAAACTACCCCTAATTCATCCCATTTAGCTGAGATGATGTTGAATCTATTAGATATGGCCAATCAGAGTTCTCCCTGGTAGTTACCCAGAGCTTTAGGAAAATATTCTCTTTCTCTGTTATCTTAAGTGTTGAGAATCTTCTGAGGCCAAAGTTTCTGCTGGCAATTTCCAGCATCGTAGAGAACTTTTCTGAAAATGAAGCAACACAGAGATAAAGACAGAGAGAGACAGAAAGACAGAGAGACAGAGAAATTGAAACTTACATGCATTAGGTATTTGTATCAGTCCACACATGAAAGTGCAACAATTTTAGCATCACATCTTAAAGAGTTCTTTTTTAAAAAATATAGATTGCAACCAATAAAGTAGTAAGTCTTTCATGTTATTGGTCTCACATTTTTATTGATATCAAAACAGCATTTCAAACTATGGTCCCTTCTAGAAAGTCAGTATTGCCTATCTCTGGGTTTTCAATAATTGCTCTTCCTTTTACTTCAAACTTTTAAGTAAATTTGACTTTGTGGCTGTCGCTCTGTTGTACTAGAAGATCATCCGGAAATTTTACTAGAACTCACTTTGGTAAGAATATTCATTATTAAATTTCTCTATGTCATTTATATCAGTAGCTAAGGTTAGCATTTATCTTGATATTAGACTTTCCATTCCGAAGGGAAGGAAAGAATATTTTTTGTCTGATAACCAATTTTTATTATAATTTCAAAAAATTGGTTCTTTAGTACTGAGACTGTGCAGCCAGAATAGGATGGATATTTCCACAGAGTAAAGAAAAAATTTTGGTTTCTCCATTTCCCAGCAATAGTCTACATTCATGAGAATTATACATTGTTTTATCAGAACTTTACAGGATCTGTCAGATTTTCTCTTAAATAATCAAGCAGTATTTAATAGAACATTAAGTATAATTTACCATCACAAAGTCACAGATTTTTTGGTTTTCATGGCAAAAGGAGAGGATAGTACAGACTTGCTCTTTTCAAAGGTTAAAACTCAACTCTTTACTAACATGTGGCTCTAAGATTTTAAAACCGTTCAATCATTCAGTTTTAAATTCAAATTCTGGGATTTGGAGTTATGTTTTAAATAGAATTATAAAAATATTTCATTCCAGTACTTAATATATGACCAACTTGAATACTACTTGAGGTGAAAATTATCAAGTTGTTTACAAAAGCAAAGACTATTCCTGTGGCAGAGGCAGAAGCACCTTAATTTCATTCCAGGTATACATGTGTACAGCTAAAAAACACAATTTTTCATCTTCCCTTGCAGCTAGATGACTAAACCTGGTTAATGAGATATTAGCAAAAATGCCATGTGAGTCTCCCTAAAAGGAAGAGATAATCTTCCATTAATTCTTGTTGCTTGCCTGGAATGTGGTTTTGATATCTGGACCCCAGCAGCCTTATTGGATTTTAAGATGAACTTGAAGATAAAAACTATATACTGAGGTATACAGAAGAAATATAGAAACCAGCATGCCTGATGACATAGCGAACACTCAACTATTCCTGAATTGCCAACTTCCAGGCTTGTTTTATGTGAGAGAAAAAAAGTTCTATTTTGTTTAAGCCACGATTAATTGTGGGGTTTTTTTTAAATGTTTGCTGCAACTAAACCCAATGCTATGTACCAACTTTCTAATTCCTAACAGGAAATTTCTCTTGCTAATAATGCATGCACCAATATTTCTATATGGTATTAAGCAACGTTACATGCTTCAAACCCTTATTCCTCATATCTCTTTCCCTATTCTCTTTTAGCCAATGAATTGAGTCTATAAAAAAATTCACTAAACAACAAGTATTTTGTATATTTGACACAAATACATGAATTACATTCTGATAAACATAAGCCATGTGCTTTTTTCAGCTTCTACCTTCTTGACAAAGATCCTCACAAACATGTTTGACAGACTATGAGAACTGAGATAATCCTGCTTCCCCATGAAACATGAGCTGAAATTATTCAGAATGTGGTAGATGTTATTGGGTCTGTTGTCTAACTTTTAATTTTGTATCAGTTAACAGAGTGGAGGTTACCAAAATGTTTTCTTTATTGTATGTCTTTCTTCTTCCTAGGTGTAAGAGTTCCTGTTTCACTTTCTCCAACTTTTTCCAGCTTTATTGTTATATTTCATGGAAAGTCTACTGGCATTATGACCAATGGTCTCGGGATGGAGATGAAGTGTGGTATTTAGAAACACCATTCAGGACCCTCTTTCTCAGAACATAAACCAACTGACATTCTGAAACACCAATTTTAGCAAATATAACTCATCAGTGAAATGAAATACCTTCTATAGCTCATTAAATATAATGTTTAGATGAATTTTTAAAAATATGTACAAGTAATATTTTTCCTATGTAACTTTTAAAAATCCCCTAACTTTTTTCTTTCAATTAGAAGGAAAAAAATATTCTATTATCCTCCTTTCCACTTTCCAAGACAGTTTCTTGTAAATAAATTTATAGCTGTATTAACCTAGAATCCAATCTAAAACTTTACTGTGGATATTTAAGGCTATTTAAGAAATGCCATAGTTTCTAAGCTTGTTCCAGTTGTCTACATTATTAAAAGTAAAGGGGCCAGCCCCGTGGCTCACTTGGGAGAGTGCGGTGCTGGTAGCGCTAAGGCCGCGGGTTTGGATCCTATATAGGGATGGCCGGTGGGCTCACTGGCTGAGTGTGGTACAAACCACACCGAGCCGAGGGTTGCGACCCCCTTACCAGTCAAAAAAAAAAAAAAAAGATAAAGACAGGTATAGTTGATCCTTGGTACTGAACTACAGTTCTCTAATTGTTGTATGTGAATCTTGAAACACTTTTAGGGGATCTGTGAGGTCAAAATTATTTTCATAAAAATACTACGACATTACTGATCTTTTTCACTGTGTTGACATTTACATTTTGGTGGTGCAAAAGCATGGTGGATGAAAATGTTGGTGTCTTAACCCAAAGCAAAGCGATAGCAAGAAGCTGTACTAGTAGTCCTTGCTGTCTTCACCACCACACTCACAATTACAAAAAAAAAAAAAAAAAAGTCAGTTTTATTTAAAATGTTTTTGGTGTGCTCACTTTAGCAGCACATATACTAAAACTGGAATGATATAGGGAAGATTAGCATGGCTGCTGCACAAGAATGGCACACAAATTGGTGAAGCGTTCCATATAAAAAGAAAAAAAAGTAAAAGTAAAAAATGCTTTTGCTGAAGCAGTAAAGTAACTAAAGTTATTAAATATTAAGAATTTAGGGAAACTGGATGTGTCACCATGTGACTGACACCTCCCAATAATGACTTTTCTGAAGAGCTCAGTGGTAACTTTAACAAATGTGCTTTTTTTTAATATTGTACAATGAACTATGTCACCATTTGGAAGATCTGCATCACTTGGTTAATGAATATTTTTCAAATAACCAAAAGATAATATTATAAAATCTTGTGTGGGTAGAAATTCACTCAAAATATCATGTAGGTCGTGGTTTTAATGTAATGGAGTAAGAAAAGCTCGTGAATCTGTTTATTGCAACTAAACTTTAAGAACCTACCATTATTTGAGATTTGGTGTAATATCAAAAAATATTCACATAAGGGAGCAAGATGGCGATGGGTCTGGAGTGAGCGTGCCAGAGGACAGAGAGAGCCTGT
>NW_007728764.1:426975-466923 GCF_000696425.1 Galeopterus variegatus | reverse complement strand
CAATCCTTTGAAGTTGTTACAACAAGCAAACGGAAAGGACATTGTTGGATGGGAGGGGGGACAGGGAGGAGGGAGGGAGGCTTGGTGATGGGCCATAATAATCAACCACATTGTATGTCGACAAAATAAAAATTTAAAGGGAAAAAAAAAAGAATTCGCAAAAAAAAAAAAAGTAGGAGATAAATAAATGTGAATTACTGAATTACTCTATGCAGAAAGAAGTCCATTGCCTGGATTAAGTCCCAGGTTTGTCACAGCCTGACTGGGTGATCTCTGACAAATTGTCATTTCCTAATTTCTAAAATGAGAGTGTTGGACTAGATCAGTCTTTTAACAACTGTGCTTCACAGAATCCCAAACCTCACATTTTTAAAGGTGCTTCAGAGGGCAATTCTGGTGGAAGAGTAAAGAATGGGGGCCAATGGAGCAGGAAAGGACAAGATTCATCAGGATGTTGGTTTACAGATCCCTATTTTTCTTCCTCATCAACCAGTGCAACTCTCTGTTTTATATATTGGGCATCCAAGGAAGTATTTGAATAAAAAAATCTGCATTAAAAATATTTATCAAAAACCACTAAGCTATTTTTTTTTATTGAAACATAATTGATTGTACATATCTGTGGGCACACCACTGAATATCAATACTTCTGTGCAATATGTGATGCTCAAATCAGGATAATTACTGCATTTATCATTAAACAATGTAATGATTTTTGTGGCCCTTTACCATAAGCTGTTAATAAGATACATTCACATTCTGCAACTCTGTGGTTGCAGGTGTTCAGTTTCTCAGTAATGATGATGGATGTCTCTCTGAAATATCTGTGTAGTATTACTCAATTGCCCTTGTGACTAGTGACACATATTTCATAAGTGACCTGACAAAGTTAGTCATAGAGTCCATGGTAATAAAATGTAATTTTCTTTGTGCAAATTAACTAGGCTACCCAGGGATCTAAGACATAATCTTGACCTCATTAATATTGTGCTTGAATCAATCTACTAAAACAAAAAAGTAGTAAGAAACATCTTCCTGTATTTAAAGAGTTCATTCATACACATTGGGTGCCTTTTCTGTTTGTTTTGGAAGAATCCTGGACACGAAATATCAAAACTAATTGTTTCATGATGTATTAAGGTCACCTTGACTCAATATCCCATCAGCCCACCCCACCATACCTCATACTGGTATCCATTGTATATGTCATTCTGCCATATTGGCAGTCTTTCCTTTGACTCGCTGATAATCAAAATCTGATCTGTTTGGATTCTCCAGTGTTCCTTTCAAGAGTTATCATTTCTAGGTTACCAAATTTCATTCCTCTAGATTATATAATTTTACATTCATAAACTTACGTCTAACACTCAAATCATTAGCACTCATTATACCACCACATAAACTGATTTAATCTTGTTTTTAACAATTTCTCAATACTTAACCTCTGTACACATGCTCAATTACCTTTCAGTATGTTTATTTATAAAACTCTAAATCATCCTTGACCTCAAAGGCCAAACCAAAATGACAGCTACAAACTCCGAAAGCACTCATAACTAATACCGTGGGATGTACTCCTTAATAACATATTCTTTTACATCAAATCATTATTATTTAAAGGCATAAAAAAGTAAGAATATTTACTTAATTTGTGACTACGGATCTCATGGAATTTCTTCTTCAGTTCACGGTACACGCGTTGCATAGGTGAGCATTGTTGTTCAGCTGCAAGTATCAGAAATGCCTATTTACAGTGGATTACATCAGGGGTTTATGTTTCTCATAATGTCAGAAGTGTGGAGGTAGCAGTTGTGGCCTTGGACCAGCAGCTCAGAGAGGTCAGGAGTGGCTTCTCTGGGCCTCATGGCATTTCCTGGGTGCAAGAAGGATGGCTACACCCCAGGTATCACATCCACGTTCAAGGTGAAAATAGAGCCAGAGAGACATCAGTGACAGTGACACATGTGCATTTTATCAGGAAAGATTCAGCTTTCCCGTGTGCCTGCCTCCAGATTTCCGAGTGTGTCTCTTTGGAGAGAAGAGTGCTCTGGGAACATCCCAACGGAGTGAAAAGTCGACGAGAGGTGTGTGGCTAATGAGTTTTCCATATTCCCCTCCCAAGCCCCATGAGCCATCATGTCGCCTACTGATATCGCTTCACTTGGAGTTTTTCTGTGCAGACATTTTAGGAGTGCAACATACTACTAAAACATGTCTTACTTTTACGTAAACGTCGTTATCCCTAAATGAACGGCTTCGGAATCTCTGTCGCAGGCAGAATTCCCGGGGGCCTCCGCGCACCTCCCAGGTGTGCACTGCAGCCGTCTGCGCCCCCTCGTGCGCAGGCGGGATCCCCGAACTGGAGGGCCTTTCCCGTCTGGGATCAGGTTACGAGGAACCGGTGGAGCCAGTGGAAGTTACTGGGAGGGTCTTACCTGATCATTCGAGCCCTTCAGAGGCAGTGACCCTCACAGAGGTTCTTCCACAGGGATCCCCATCCAGAGAGGGGGCGATTCCGCACTGCCAGCTGTGGCGACGGAGGGAGCCACCCAGACAGGCCCTGAGCACGGACTCTGCAGCTGGCAGCGTCCCGAAACCAAGGGCCAGAAAGAACAAGGGCAGTCTCGGTCTGTCTCACACGCTACATCCTTCTTTAGTCACAGCAACCTTCCCACTACCCGGCCAACCGTGAGTGTCGCCTGTGAGACTCTTAGCAAAGGAAGCCGTCACTGGGAGCAGCGTCACCTCTCACCTATAGCTGGCCAGGAAATGGGTGGGTCTGGAGAGGCTAAGTGTGTGCGCATGTCTTACACCTCCACGGGAAGGTCTGACCTACGAATTGTGTCTGCAGCCACAGCCGCCCTGCTGTCGCTCTCCCTCCGCTGCCAGCGTCGCCTCCAGCTCGTCCGGCTCAGCCCCAGGAGAAGGGACAAGACAGGAAGGCCGGCCAGTGGCGCGCATAAAGCAAAGCCAGGGTGGCCAGACGCCCGGGAAACCCCCCGCCTACACAAGTCACTGGCAGGAGGGCGCCCTCCATCGGAGGGGTGAAGAAATCTCACGGCTACAGGCCCCACCCTGGCACGGGGGGAGATCAGAAATGGCAAACTTCCCTTCCAGCCGATGGTGCGAGAAATTGCTCAGGACGTCGTCCCAGAGGAGGATGCATGGCCCTTGGTGCTTTGCAGGTGGACAGCGAGGCCTGTCTGGTCGCCGTGTTTGAAGACACCAGCCTGTGTGCTCTCCACCACGACAGGTCACCATTACTCACACAGCATACTGGAGAGCAGGCTTCAGATTCCAGCTTATGGGAAGCATTTCATTCTCAGAAAAAAAAAAAACAACCAAAAAAGTAGGGCTGGCCAGTTGGTCAGAGCGTGGTGCTGATAACACGAGGCCCTGTAGAGGCCAGCAGCCAAATATATATGTATATATATATTCCTGTCATTGGTAGTTCTAAATGTTAAATTTTTTTCCTATGGGGTCTAAACATATGATTGAGAGTGGAAAAATAGGGGACAGAGATCAGGTACTGGCAGTTTTTCCATTTTCATCTGAGTGTGAATTTTTGTAAAGCCAAGTGCCAAGTCCAAATGTTTCGGTGCATAAGTTTCAGCAGTTCCACTTAATCACAATTATAAATAAGCCTGTTCAGTTTTGGGTGGTAACGCCAGCATTTGGTTGTCTTAAAGACAAGTACATTTCCTATTGATTGCAACGAAAGAGTGTTTGTAGCATTTTTGTCATTCAGTAGATTCCTGTTCTTTCACTATGTTGTTTAAATTGAGTTTTTCTACACATAAGCATACATGTTTAATGGTGCCTGCCTTCTGTGCTATTCCTGTAAGTTTGCTATTAAAATGAATTAAACTAAATGGAATAAAAACTAGTGTATTCTATCCACACGTTTCTCCAAGTTGAGAAGTGGAAGAGAAACCAGTGTGTGCGGAAGGAGGTGGAAGAAGGGGGTTAGGTGGGATCCAGGGTTCATAGAATAGGGCTCCGCTGAAGCACAGACATTGACATGGTCCGTCAGTAAGCAAAGCACCCCAGCCTCAGAGCTTGTGTCTACCACCTCCTGCATCCTCATGGACCAGGCTTGTGAGGCACCCATGGACACAGGTGAGCAGAGATGCTAACTTGTCACTTATATTAAGTTTTTAGTTGCTGTTAGGGCAAAGCGATGACATCTAAGCTCCTTTCATGCCAGGCTGAAAACCAAAAGTCCCTTTTATTTTTATTACATGTTTATTATCATGGGTCTTATATTTCTGCTATTTTGATCAACTACATGTTAGTGTAATCACAAAGATCATATAATTTTAGAGAAAATATTTGATGCCTAAAACCGATGGTCACAGGAAACTTATTTTTAATTTTTATATTTTATATACTTTAATATAAAATCAAAATAAAAATCTATTACATATTTTAAAATATATATTATATGCATTTATTTCAGAGAAGCACAAAAGAGAGATCAATAAAGCATTTCAGGCATAAAAATATTTTACATTAGGACAAAATTCTGTTGAGAAAAGGCCATGGAAATTAATTAAGAAAACTGACAGTTTTTCTGGGGTCTGTTTTTCTCCCTCTACTCTTATAAGACGCACGTAGACTATGTTACCATTCTAACATGTCAAAGATCACTTACTAACATAAAACACTATTGGTAAGAAACTAAAAATGGTCATTTTAGAGAAATAAATGTTTCGTGATTTCCTTATTTGTGCAAATTGAAGAACAGTTTGTTGATTACCCAAAACAATTATGAAAGAATCTTAAATGTGTACAAGAACAACAAATTATATAGTGCTCCTTGAAACCCCAGAGCCTTCAGGGTAGAGTATCACAAGGGAAACGTTTCCGGATGTTTCATCTACTTAAAATCAGACATAATGAAAAAGCCCAAGTCATAGCATCTGCAGGCTCCAATGTGAAACTGTCATGATCTCCTGGAAGGGATTTCTCTCTCTGAGAGCAGCTGCCTGCCCACAGGATGCTCAAGATCCATGCACCTTTCCTCTTCCTACTAGGAAGAAACAGAAAAATGCCTCCACATGCCCTAAGAGATCCAAATACCTAGTCAAAGTGATTACAAACCAAGCTGCTGCCTTCACCCTGGTGAGGCCAATGTGAGAGTTTGAGAAAGACGTTAAAATCCTGGGTAAATCCAGGGTGCACTGAGATACAGAAGCTCCAGGTCACAGAGACTGCTCTTATAGGAAGACTGGAACCAGTACTTCTTCCTTCATGAACGGGCCTTCCTATCTAGCCTTGGACCTAGAAGGACATGGTTTTTTCATACTTGGTGATGGGAATGCAGCCCTTGGACTTTAACCTGCAGACAGCCTCCCTCAAGTGCTTGGGGTGCAGCAGAGGCATTTGTCCCCATGTCTCACACATGTCCAGGGCCTATTCCACCACATTCCCAACAAAGACCTTGGCGATACCTGCCATGACACTGTATTCTGAGACACCAACATGCCTGCAATGGACTGCATCAGACTTTTAATGGATGCCTTTGGGAAAGCTGATCAGTGACATGGTTCATAGCAGGCCAGCTGCTCCTCAGAGAAGACAGCGGGATTGTCATCTTCTGCCCCTCCTCTTCATCCAGCATCTGACTCATCTCTTTCTTTTGTTTGATGTCTGTTTTCAATCTTTTGGCCACAGGAGGAAATAAGGATGAGACTTCTCTTTCACTTGCCATTGAAGCAGAGACGTCCTGACTCCTGACCTAGCTTTCCCAATCCAGATCTGTGAGTTCTTTCAAGTCCCTATCTCAGTCCTCTGAGATTTCCATTGTTGTGGTTGGCTTCCAGGGCCCGCGGCTCTGTGGGTATCTCACCTGTGTCTGGTCACCTGTGTCAGTGGGTAACACACAAGCCTGGTCCATCAGGATGCTTGTAAACACAGGAGATTGGGCACAGTGATTTCAAGGTACTGGAGTGACTGCTTCTTCTTCGTGAAATCTTACAGGGGGACACTCAGGGTTGTCCCGGCTATGGGGAGGTTACTGTAAGGAAGGATCTGGTCAAACACTGATTCACGTAGTGACTGAATTCGGTGCTTTAGGGGTGTGAGACTAAGGCCCCCATGGGCTTTCTGGGCCCTTGGTGTGAGGATGCTCTCAGCTGCTAGTGGTTGTACTCAGGTCCTGGCCATGTGGCTCCCTCGGTCTGCACAGCCAGCAGTGGGGAATCTCCCTCGCAGGCAGTCTCTCTCTGGCTAAAGATCTCCGTGACCTCAGGGAGGTTCAGTTCCTTATAAAGGGCTCAGGTGATTAGATCAGACCCGCCCGGATAACAGCCATTGGATGTACCCAATCAGGGCCAGGAAAGCTGATCAAGTTCACAGGTTCTACCCACACAGGAGGGGAGGGGCAGATACAGGGTGTGCATCTCAGGGGTGGGAAATGCAGGGCATTTCAGAATCTGCCTGCCACAGATATTTTTTAAGTTTACATTTCATAGTAATAAAATGTTTACAGTAAAAAAAAAGAGACATTTTATAAAGTTGCATGCTAGACAACTTAAAGTCTGAGCAAAAACCCCCAACTAATGAGGTAACTAGTCATTTGTCTGGTGCTCTGAGGATGAACTGAGCTGGAAAGGGTAATATGTAAATATTTATTTCAGTTTTTATGTTATATGTATACATGTGTATATCTGTTGCAGAGAAGCACAAAAAAGAGATCAATAAAACTATACCAAGCATAAAAATATGTATCATACCAGGAGAAAATTATGTGGGGGAGAAGAAGTAAAAATTAGTTCAAAGGATAAAGTAGACACTATAAAATATCTAAATTTTAAGGAACTTTTTGTATATTTTTAAATATTTGGTAGAAGAAATGAAATGACTTGACGATGTTATTTAAATATTGAAACTATTTAAAAGAATGATATAACTATTTTATTTTAAAAAAACAATATTTACAATACACCAAACGTTTTTTGCCACTGTTTAAACTTGCAATGAAAACCTATAAATGTCAACCTAAAAATTTGGGAGGGATATAAAGATTTAAATATTTTTTAAATTGAAGACCAATGCCCTCCACAATTTATTTATACCATTAATAATTAAATGTATTCAGGGCCAAGCCCGTGGCACACTCAGGAGAGTGCGGCGCTGGGAGTGCAGTAGCGCTCCCGCCGCAGGTTCGGATCCTATATAGGGATGACTGGTGCGTTCACAGCGCTCACTGGCTGAGCGCGGTGCGGCCGGTCTCAAAAAGGACAAAAAAAAAAAAAATTAAATGTATTCAAATTCTAAGCAACTTGCTTTCTCAGCATTTTTTTACTAATTCTGATTTTACTCCTACAAAATCAGAGATTCTGGGTTCTAACAAGAACTTCACAGCACCACTCTGCGTATAAAGATATTGTATCAAATAGTTGAAGCTTTATTTTAATTGGTTTTCTTTTTTTTTTAATTGTATTGGCCTATAATCAACATTACATTAAATATTAAAGGATGATATTAATGTAATATTTATTACATTAAATATTTCAAAGTGAAAATTGGTCAGTGTTTAATAAGGGCTTCTTTGACTTGCCTCTGGTATTTGAGTGAATGCAAGAAACAAGAGCAAAATCTAAAACTCGTGATGATACTTAAAAAACATTTGTTTAACATTAAAATTGCTGAAAATTAAGGGTAATCTAATCACTTGAATTGCTGGAGCTTTGGGGAAAGAATTAAAAATAAAAATCATATTATAATGGTCTTCAAAAATACAGCTTAAAATTGAATCCATAATAGTTAATTCGAAAATTCAAAGTTCTCAGGATTTATCATGTTTCGGTACCACATAACAAATTTCACTTAACTAACATGAGAGGGAATAGATTTGGCCCAAGAATACCTGTGAAATTCATGCATAATCCAAAACCTTTTTTCTCCTGCAAGATGTATTTACATCAGAGCCTTTGCAAGCCACACACAGTCTTCCCTTTTCAACCTTCAGTACTGACATTTACCATCACTGGAGGCATGGTAGGCAGGTTACAAGCAGAAAGAAACTGCAAGACAAAGGGTGAGAACTACCCATAAATTGAAAATTAAATCCTGATAAAAAAACTAACAAACACAGATTCATAAGCTTTAGATAGCAATTAGCTATCCAGTTATCTCTCACTACACCTAAGGAGAGACTAAATTTGCCTAATCTTCTTATAGTCCTCATTTTCCTGTTAAAAACTATGTGGTTCTTTACTGTAGGCAATGGTCTCTAAAATGAAGTGGGGGTGGAGAGGCCATGTACCCTAGGAGGTATGCAAGGTAATTGAGTCATAAAGAAAAAAATATTAAAATTTCTATTTATGTTTATTTTTATCTAAAAAGAAAGAATTAAACACGTACTAATATTTAATATTGTCAATCTAAATAACAAACAGAAAGAGGCTTTCTAAAAGAATAATGAGTTTAATCTGGAAAAGGGCATTGCAATGTGTTTTAGTTGGTTTTGTGTTGCTATAACAGAAATATCTGAGACTGGGTAATTTATAAAGGAAAGAGGCTTATTTGGCTTATGATTCTGGGACAGCTGCATCTGGTACGGGCCTCAGGCTGCTTCTACTCATGGCAGAAAAGCAGCAGGCAGCTGCTGGGTACAAGCAGATCACATGGTGAGAGGAAGAGAGAGAGAGAGAAGAGAGAGAGAGAGAGAGAGGAGAAGGTGCCAGTGTCTTTTAAACAACCAGCTCTCATGGGAACTAATAGAGTGAGAACTCACTCATTAATCCACCCACCTAGGAAGAGCATTAATCCATTCATGAGGGATCTGCCCCATGACTCAAACAGCTTCCAACACTGCCACATTGCGGATCAAATTTCCACATGAGTTTTGGAGGGGACAACACATCCAAACTCCATCACAATGGGAACATGTGCTGTAGCAAAAGACATGAGTAGTCAGGGAGGTAACGGAAGACAAAGGCTTTTAAAGGAAAAGTGATAAAGGATTACATAATTGTCTAGGGATAATTATCCTTGGCAACAAGGATCAATAACAAGGGTGACTCCAGTCTGAGGCTGGACAGACAGTTGCTGGGCAGATGTCCTTGCAGAAGTATTTTTTATTAAGTTTGAGATGGCCTCTGTGCAAGGTTGTGGCTCTGCAGAGTTCTTTGTGATAGTTCTTGTTATCAGGCATACGTGCTTGAGATTTCTTCCCTTCGTGGCCTTCTCAGGCTCAATTTGTCAGGGTTTGTTTTCTTTAACACAAGCAAGCCCATTTTGACTCTGACAACTTCCACAATATACAAAATAACAATAGCATGTGAATAAAGCTCATAAATACATAGATATGTGTTGAGTTATTTTTAAATGTTTTATTGATAAAATACGTGATTTTAAAAATGGAAAGAGGCTCCTGGGTTAACTCTTCAAAAATACAAACGTAAGTGATGCTAGTACCTAGAACCATCCACATTATCCTGCATGGATTAGACAGCAGTTCATAAAAACTATCACAGACAGGGAAGAACCAGCCCACATTTTACAGTGCTCCAGAGAAAAATTCCAGACACTTTGTATAACACATTTAGCTGCTTTCTAAGCCCCAATGTCAGGAAAATTTTTAAACCGCTGTTTTAGAAAGTGCTTTTCCTTTTTCACTAAAAAGTGGCATTATTCTTTATCTCATTATATAATTCTTGCTCTAAAATCCCTTGTATTATTTTTTAAACATTTCTTCTTTTTCTGTCTCATGCTTAATTAAAATTTTTAAAAAAGAAAATGTCATGACAGAACTGTCATTGTTATTTTGCAAAATGTTTCCAAAAGCATTCATTACAAACAGAGCCATCCTAAATGCAATTCACAGGATGCCAGCAGAGGAAAGTGGAGGGACCATCACTCCCCAAGATGATGATATGTCATTAATTTTCAAATTAAAAATAAGAAAACTAAGAATTAGATGACGGTTTTCTGGATCCCCGACATCTTCTGTTAAGACTATATACTCAAAAAACTATTTTTCAGCAAATTTTTATTGAATATTTTTCTACACGCTTGGCATCGTGGAGGAAATGGTGTAAATATGTATAAAATTCAAACTCTCCCTTCCTAGAAATAAAAGATCCAATATGTTAAAGTATTCTTATGAATTTTTCTACTTTAGCCATGGTGGGGGAATTTCTTGACTGCCGTGGTCCTCAGAAAACTAATGTCTTAGTGGCCCTAAATCTACTAAGCACGGTCCCAGACTTCTATTTCCTACTGGGTTTGTCCTGTTGTTCCACTTTAATTATGGCACTGATATTTAATGCAGACACATAGTTGAAAATGTCCAAGATATTCAGAGACCAAAAGCTTTTATTTTATTTTCACAGAATTTCTTGTTGGGTATAAAATAGATATCAGCAGAAGTTAGCTCTGGGATGACTCTAAAATGAATTTAGGGTTATAAAAACAACAACTCTGTGCTTATAAACAATTTTCATGCTTCCTTTTTTGCTGTCCTACCTACAGGAAGAAAACTCACAAGTTGGAAAAGAAAGATAAGTTCCCTTCACGGCAGTCCATGGGGGTTATATAGACTGGGAAGAACCATTTCAGCTCTTCGTTCCACCAGCTCTGAATAGGTCCCACTCTCCAGAGACCACCTCCATCCTTTAACTTTGGGATATGGAAAGATCAGGACAGAAAAAAATAAAAGGTAGAAAAAAATATAAGGGAAAAACAGAAAAAAAAAAAAAAAAAGAAGGTACACTCTAGAGTAATTGGCATGTTCTTGGAGGCAGAGAAAGAATCAAACCCAACTTTGCCCCTCCACCCTCTAATCCTTCCCTGTGCCAGCAGTCTGACTTCTCTGAGCCACCACATGGAGCTCTCTGACAAGGCTGTGCAAGCTTTCTCCTGCCCTGTTCATCTTAAAACTCTCCTCCAGACCTCGGTAATGAGAATCAGCCGGGGAAGTATGGGTCTACAGGATTTATATGCTTCACTTGCTTTTAGCATCGGGCATGAGATCCAAGGAAGTGACAATCACAGCATACCCAAAAGCATATACATTTATTCCTAATAGCTTTCAGATTGACTCTAGGATGTATTTATCTTGGAGGGTTTGGTGTTTGGCTGTGTGTGTGTGTGTGTGTGTGTGTGTGTGTGTGTGTGTGTGTGTGTGTGTGTGTATTGTATTGCCAGTAAATGTCTTTGGGATATAGTAAGACAAATTTAGATTTAACACCATGTTGGTTGGTTGATTTTATTTTTTAATTTTGATTTAGGTACCATCACTGAGTGTTATTTAAAAGGAAAAGAATTGTCAAGCTAAAAAAATGGAAGAAAAAGGTGATTCCCAACAAATTGCTCAGAATATACGTTTGATTTTTTTAAGATTGCTTATTACCATCTTTCTGCAAGTGTTTATTTTTGTTCACTAAAATTATAGCAATATTCTCCTTCCTCTCAGCAGACCACATTGACATCTCTCTCTCTCTCTCTCATTCAAAACCTACCCATAATGGTATCCACTTCTCTACCCAGATCCAATTTTCAGATTTTCCCTGCTCTTTTGTCATCACAAGACAGCTCCTCCTTCACCAATGAATTATTCTCCACCTGTGGTCTGAGTCCCACATTTGGCTCTCTAAGGACATCACTCACTTATCGTCCCATCCTTCTCTCTATGACCTTTGTCCCATGAGCATTTAATGCTGTCAAATGTCTCCTGTCTTGAAAATAACTAACTCCCTCCTCCTCATCTCTCCCTCTAGCTATTTCCTGTTCTCCTACTTAAGAACTGGCTCCGTCATGGTGTTGTCCGTCTATACCTCCTGCAGTTTGTTAACTCCTATTCACTCCTGAGCCTTCTAGAATCCCACTTCTGCTTCCACCACGCCACGGAAACACCTTTCACACGTCAAATGAAGCATTTAACAATGTTGACCACTCACTTTCTTAAAAAAAAAAAAACATCCTCTTCTTGTGGCTTCCAGATCCCCAAGCTATTCTAGGTTGTTTTCCTTCTCTTGACATGCTTCTCAGTCACCTGCTGAGATCTTTTTCCAGTTACCTGAACAAGTACCAGTGTCCCCAGGGCTCCTCCCTAAGCCACCTTCTTTACGTGTTTCACTTGCTCTCCTGACAACCTCCTTCCTTCTTGCCGCTGTGTTACTATATCTACTCTAATGGATACACCTCCCATGTTCTCCCTGGACTTGCAGTTCATAAAATTTCAAAAATCAAAGAAACACACTTGAAAGGGAAATCAGAGATTATTTCTCAAGCATGGGTCTGGTGCCAATGTCAAAGTTGGTTTTTGTTTGCTTGTTTGTTTTCAAAAAAGTTTGTAGCATTTGCCCATCTAAAGGTCACATTATAGGCTTTGGTTGTGAGGGTTTTGACAGAAGCAGAATTCTCCTCATAGAATTTGAAATGAATTTTTTTTTCATTAAATTTTTATTTTGTCAATATACAATGTATATGATTATTATGGCCCATCACCGACACCTCCCTCCTTCCTCCCTCTCTCCCCTCACATTATAGGCTTTGGTTGTGAGGGTTTTGACAGAAGCAGAATTCTCCTCATAGAATTTGAAATGAATTTTTTTTTCATTAAATTTTTATTTTGTCAATATACAATGTATATGATTATTATGGCCCATCACCGACACCTCCCTCCTTCCTCCCTCTCTCCCCTCACATTATAGGCTTTGGTTGTGAGGGTTTTGACAGAAGCAGAATTCTCCTCATAGAATTTGAAATGAATTTTTTTTTCATTAAATTTTTATTTTGTCAATATACAATGTATATGATTATTATGGCCCATCACCGACACCTCCCTCCTTCCTCCCTCTCTCCCCTCCCCCCCAAGAATGTCCTTTCCGTTTGCTTGTTGTAACAACTTCAAAAAGGTATAGTTGTTATATCTTCTTCCCCCCCCCCGGTTTTTTTTGTGTGTGTATGTGGGTGAATTAATTTGTTTATGAAATGAATTTTTGAATTGGAGGTTAGATTATTGCCAAACCGCTCATTGTGTTTATTAATATGACAAGGGGATTTAGATGACATTGACCATGAGCTAAATGGTTGAATTGTTGAATTTGGATGATGGATACATGGGGATGCATTATATGGTATATGTTTGAATCTTTCATAATAAACATCTCTTTTAATTTCCATCATCATGGAGTTTACATTCTAATTTACAAAAGAATCATAAAATTTTCAGTTCAAAGGAATTGAACCCAAAATTTACTTTTTTGGTAAGAAAAGTAAATTCCTTTACTTTTCAATGGAACTAAAGAAACTAAGTGACTTTTTCATGTTTTCCAGTTTCTCACCTAAAGGTATTGATGAAAATGACAGTCTAGACCCAGGTACTAAATATGAAATTTAATCAGCGCTGTGTGTAGAGCTTTATCAAGGGTTCAAAATAGTTGAGATGAACTATTGTGCAAAATCTATACCAGAGCCTTTGGAGCAATGAACAAGCTAGAATGATGTAGAACATTTAGGGTAAATATCTTTAAAATTAGCTACAAAATTTGCAGCGAAAGGAGCATACCACAGAAGCTGTCAACTCCTAAAGACATGTATCCCTGAATCAGTTTTGAAAAGGTATCAACTTTAGGTTCTGTGCTTTGAGGAACACCCATTTTAAAAATCAAGGTGCACTCCACATGGGCTGCACATCTCCCCACGTGTTGCCTGCTTGGACATCTCACACACTCGTGTCAATATAGATGCCTGCAGTGGGCTGAATGGTGGCCCCCAAAAAGATATGTCCACATCCGAATCCCCAGAATCTGTGAATATTACTTTATATAGCAAAAGTGGGAAGATTACTTATATGGCTGATATGGGTCAAGTGTGTCCACCCAAAGTTCATGTACTGGAAACTTAATGGCCATCATAACAGTGCTGGGGGGCTGGGAAATCCAATTATGGTATTCGAAAGGTAGGGTCTTCAAGAGTTGATTAGATTTTGAGGACTGTTTCCTCATGAATGGATTGATCCATTCACAGAGTAATGTGTCGATGGTTTAATGGGTTGTCACAGGTGTGGTTCTGATGGCTTTACAAGGAGGACAAGTGAGAAGGTTAGCTCACTCTTGCTAGGCCATTCTCTTACCATGTGATACCCTACATCACCATGGGACCCTGTAGAGCATCTCCACCCAGAAGAAGTCCCTCACCTAATGCGCCCCCTGGACTGTAGACTTCCCAGACTCCCAAACTGTAAAATATAAATTTTATTTCTTTATAAATTACCCAGTTTCAGGTATTCTGTTATAAACAACAGAAACAGACTAATACAATGGCAAAAGGTATGACTGAGTTAAAGACCTTGTGAGGGGGAACATTTCTCCGTCCAGCTGCGCCCTAAATGCAAACACATACATCCTTATAGGAGAGAGTCACAAAGAGTTTGGGGACAGACACATAGAGGGGAGATACACACAAGAGGAGCAGGTGGTGTGAAGAGGAAACAGAGACAGAAACACGAGCCAAGGAACATCTGGAGCTCCCAGAAGCTGAAGAGGCAATGATCGTATTTATCCCTAGAGCCTTAAAATTAAAGAAAAATAGTGTAACTAATCACAACATGATAGACTTTAAGAGGATTCCTTCAAGAATTTATTTGCACAAAGTAAAGCACCAGTCTTAGAGTTGTCAATATTTGTCACCTGATGCTGTGAGAAGGCCCTCACGATGTGCAATACGTGTCTCAATGTGAGCAGGGAGAGTGACTGCTTGACATCTTCAGATAAAACACAGAGTTCACTTCAACCCTGATGCATATAGTAAGCAAGCATGGTGCTGTCACTGCTAATAAAATGGAAACAGCAAAGAGCGGTCTATCCTACAACTTCCTGCAACTGAAAATGATTCTTAACGACATTTTCAAACAGGACTGCCTCTATAATTTGCAGGACTCAGTAAAAAATAAAAATGTGGGGCTTCTTGCTCAAAAATTATTAAGACTATCAAGACAGCAGAGAATTAAGTCAAACCCAGGGCACCTCCGAGAATGGGACCCTGTGGAATTGCACAGATCAAATGCCCATGAGACCAGCCCTGCTTGGACATATTATCCAGTTCAGATTTCTCTTCAAAGAGACAGTGTATTTTCAATGAAAACCTTCAGGGGTTACTCTTCCTGGAAAAGTGAGGTGGAGCTAACTTTCCCTATACCCCAGGCGGAGGCCCAGGGGCAGAATACACTGGCAGCTGGTGGAGGACACAGGACTTCTCACAGCAGAGTGAGAGGCAACAAGCCACAGCACATCTCCCAAATAATTAGAGGTAGCTCTAGAGAATCAACGAAACTAGAACTAGGCCTGCTGGTGAGTATGACAGACCTCCTTAGCAGCATCATTAATAAAGGCTCTAATCTAACCTTGAGTGGACATATTTACTACCAGGCTAAATATAGATAGACAAATAGATACATAGGTGGATATTAGTATACAATAATAATATATTAATATCTATATGCTAATATATACTACAATAATACATATATATACATGTATATCTATATTTGTACCCCTTTCCTCTCCACTACCTTTATAACATAAGCACTTAAATATTGCCAAACATTATATAATATAACACTACTATATACATGTGTATATTAATAGTATATGTAATAATATCTAATACTATTTATATATATGTAGTATTTTATATAACATAGAATAGTATATAAATTATATTACATATTATATTGCATAAACTATATAACATATAA
Source organism: Galeopterus variegatus (assembly GCF_000696425.1). Taxonomy (NCBI): domain Eukaryota; kingdom Metazoa; phylum Chordata; class Mammalia; order Dermoptera; family Cynocephalidae; genus Galeopterus; species Galeopterus variegatus. Next base: position 451,211 of record NW_007728764.1, on the reverse strand, counting down.
TATATATCTTATATATAATTTCATGTATTTTATATATATTATACTAATGAGGCACCTGATAGAGGCATTGAAGGAAGCATTGAAACCAATGAATTTTAACATGACTTGAAAACAGAGACACTGTGAGAGAAATAAGTAGCAGAGTCTCAAAAGAACTTGTAGAACATGAGAGGCAGATTCTGGGCCAGCCCGGTGGCGCACTGCTACAGTGCGCTGCTTGGGAGCGCGGCGGCGCTCCCACCGAGGGTTCGGATCCCCCATGCAGACCGGTTCCCGCTCACTGGCTGAGCGAGGGGCAGGCACAGCACCGAGGGTTGCGATCCCGTTGCCGGTCCCGGTCCGGTACGGGTGCGACACTGAGGGTTGTGATCCGTTGCCGGACACGAAAAAAGACAAAAAGGAAAAAAAAAAACCATGAGAGGCAGATTCTAGGGTAAATCCAAATACAAATTTTCCTGTGTCATATCCAACTAAGGGTTTTCACTAATTCTTTAATTATAAGGCAAGTGAATTTATCATATGTAATAACATTTTATACTTTGTATCAAATTAAGCTTACATTAAATTTCTAGTAAAACAAATGTACTTTACATTACATGATGCAATTCAGCCATATTCAACCAAACTTTTAGTCAACTTCAAAATGCCATAAGTTAAAAAAAAAAAAAAGTGTGTAGGCACATTTACAGAGAGCAATGTAGACTGCTATGTTTATCCTGCCAACAAAATCCAGCATTCCAAAATAAGCAACTTCAGAAAATGAGAGCCCTTTACAGAATGTTATCATAACCAAAAGTGTATTTCTATCTTGGCACTGTATATATTTCACTAAGCGCAGGGAAGGATAGAATGAAAAATCAGACATGGACTCACCTCAGGAAACTTATACTCCAGGAACCAAAACAAATATAGATACCGTTAACAAAAATAGAAAAGCAATACAGCCCAAAATTCAGAAGTTGGAATAAATCATCTCAACAGTTCTTGGAACCCTCAAAACTGTCAATTTCTTCATTCCAACCCAAGTACTATTAGTTGCCTGCATTCTTTTGTCTACTGGTATATTGAGGCATCTTCAAAATGAAAAATCTCCTGGATCTCCAGGGCCCAGTCACATTTTCAGTAATCAAAATCTTTTCACCCCTGTTTCTCTCGAAGGAAAACACTATCATACTAGGAGCTAACACTCTCTGCTGGAACACTCTCCTAATTCCTTGCATGAATTATCTCACTTAATACTCCTAAGAACACATGAGGCAGGTACTTCATTGGTCATGTTTTACAATTGAATAAACTGGGGCCCAAGCTGTTTAAGAAATTTGCCCAGAGTCACAGGTAATATAGGTGGAGGAATCAGGATTCAGTATTTGTGCACAGCTTGAACTCTTAATCTCTCTGTTATCCTGTGTCTGGATTAGGGGGAACAGCTGTACTCCCAATAAGTGAAATATTGTAACACACACATGCATCAGAGTGAGAATTACTGCTTAGAACTGGGGCCAACATACAGTAAATTCTTCATAAGTATTAGAGCTTGCATTCTGGATATAGCTTCTTTCAGGTGTTCCCTTCCCTCACTTTCATGTGTCTCATGTAATCCCCATCTCATACAAATCTGGCTTCAAGATCTAGATTGTTCTTTCACATTATTGATTATGCACTTTCCCAAGCTTCACTCAAAGTGTTGAATCTTTACCAGTGAAAGAATTGCTTCAGCCAGTATGCACTGTTTTCCTGGGAATGGACTGGGGATTGGGGTTCGCATAGCCCTACACTTCCTTTTTTTTTTTTTTTTTTTTTTTTTGGTAGAAAGAAAGTTTTGTTCTAACAACCTGCCTTTGGGGCTGCATCACCCCACACATCCCCCGTGCCTCTCCCCTTCCCAGGTTCCAGGTTTTACAAGTCACCATTCTAAATGTTTAAACCCTTGAACTCCTGTGGCAGGTAGACAAAGGAACTATTTCTTTAGTCCAAGCTGAAAATAGATACCCTTATTTTGTAGAAAGATATAAACAGGATTACTTCTATATAATACCTTTAAATATCTCTGGTCTGAATGACCCCTGAATTATTACTGTCTAATTATGTTACTCCCAACATCACCTAGATTACATTTAGCATGTATATTTGTTCTTATTATTACAGTGGAGGTGCATAAAAAATGCTGCTTAATTGTAAATGATCATATTATGATACACACAAACACACACTCACATACACACACTCATGTTGAAGATAAAGATTCTCAGCAAAGTACATGCACTTATGCCAAATAAGAATTAGAAAAAAGAGAGTGGAATGTGTGGACTTCTGATATGTTGGAGGTCTTGTTCAAAGAATGGAATATGGCCTCAAATTTCACCTCAAACCTGGCAATCTGGATTTACAAACAAGAGAACAGAGTACTTGCATAACTAAAACTATCCAAAGACTATAAAAAATAAAGCAATATATAATATACTTAGAAAATCTGTGAGTCAATGATCCTTTGTCTTTTCATTGCATTGGCATTCTTAAGACAGGAGTATTTCAAAAATTCTGTCATGAATATCTTTACCTAAATACATACTGTCATTCAGCTTCCTCATGTCCTTCATCATTTTCTGTTTCTTGTCTGGTGTATTGTTTGTTTGTTTGTTTGTTTGTTTTGACTATCACTCTAGTTTATTCCTTTAAATGCTTCAAACTCATCTTATCAAAAGTACCCTTCCTCCTAACTCCATATCCCAAAGCAAACCAGTACAGACACACACTCGTGCGTATACCAACATGCTGAGACATGAGTCCAAATTCACAAGACCAATAAATCGCAAAACCGATGCAGTTAAGTACAAATATTTTTACATTCTAGTTCAATGTTCTGCCCACTGAACCATGCTACTTCAGTAGGACGTCCAGTACATTGTTACTGATCAGCAATTGCCAAATGTTCAGCTACCAGTAAAAATAGCTTTGTGTTCAACCTATGAATGATACCCACATCAAAGCAGAACTGCTTCCAAACACCGCGTTTTTATCCCATCTATTGTTCCCAAATTCTATGCTGTAGTCAGCCAACACGAGTCAGCCTTTCTTGGTGGGTTTATTACCTTTCTATCACAGCCATAGCTCCCCCAGCAAGAATAGCAACCCTGACTAAAGCAAATCACAGTGTTATCATTCTGGAAAGAAGGGCTCGAATGTGGGCAACCACCAGTGCCAGCGTCCCCTGCCAGATGAAAACGTGGTGCAGCGTCATTGGTCTTCTCCACAAAGACACGTGTGGTTACCTCCTGACCCGGAGGGTTAGATGTGACTCATTAGATATTTGTTACATTTTACCACTGTTCCTCTTTTCCTCTGCCTACATCAAGTTTCCTCTATTAGAATTTTCTCTGATGAACTGTGCTTTTAGCTGTATCCACGTTACTTTCTAACCATCAATTTATAACAAGGTTTATTCACTGAAACAGGTGCAGTTGAAAACATGTGTAGAGGGTATACTTTTATTTTTGATGTTTGTATATATGCCTTACTCTAGTAACTGTTCTATTCTCTTGAGAGAAAGCAGAGAAAGGGTATTTTGAGGAGAAAAGTAATTTGATCTTTTTAAAACTTTGGAATCAGAAGGGCCTCAATTCCAAATTTTATCTTATAGAGTAGAAAAAGTTGAGGCCCAGAGAAATTGAGAGACTCTCTTGGGTCGCACAAACCAGGCTAATATCTGAAATGACATTGAGGTCCCCAGACACTCTGTTTAAACTTATCATCTTACATAATGTGCTGCTCCTTACTGCACTGTCAATATGAAGTAGCTGTTATCTACAACCGGTCATAAGACATCAGCAAGTTACTTCATACAGAAGTGTTAGCTTTTATTCCAATTATTGGCCATTTGCTTTCTTTATATTGATTAACAAAGATAAAAAGCATTCCAATAGCTCTTGGAAATATTTACCTTTTCTTAATCACAAAACAAGTGAAGAAGCAGAAAATTCTTATTACAGGCTAAATGGAAATATTCATTACATTCATAAACAGCATTGCTCACATAGATAACAGTAACCAGCACCCTTTGTAATGACCTAGTTTTTTGAAAACTAATTTAAAATATTCAGTAAGCTATTCTTTCACTGATAATCATCAGGATATCAGAATAGTAAATACATGAAACATCTTTCCATCTTATAATTACTTAGAAAGAAAACAAATTAGCATTAACTGACCTAGTTATAGGATTTAGATGGTATCATTGGAAGCATAACACAGCACAGTGGTTCTCAATCTGAGCTGCACATTGAAACATTGGAGGAACTTTTAAAAATCTCAATAAGCAAAAGTTAAGACCAGTTATTAAAAAAAATAAATAAATCTATGAAGTTGGGCCCAATCCATTAGTATTTTTAAACCTCTCCAAGAAATTTCAATCTGCAGCCAAGTCCAAGAATCATTGACATAGTCATGAGCTTTATATTGAACATACATGGCATTGAGTGTCGCATCTGTTCCCTACTTTATAAACCTGGACAAGTTTCTTTGTCATTCTGTGCCTCAGTTTCTCATTCAGTAAAACGATGAGGATGATGATGATGATACCTACCCTGTAGTGTTGTTATGTAGGCCAGTGTTAATATATGTAAAACTCTTACACAGCACATGACAAAGGACTGGCAGTCAATCAAAATTAGATATTAGTTCATGAGGAAGTTTTGTTTCCATTTTTGGTAGAATAGCTTATGTCAGACTAAACCTCCTGTGATAACAATTATAAACGCTAGACAAATATTTTAAAAAGCAGCTGTTTAAAGGTGCTAGTGTACAACCCAAAGCAGGCAGAAACTGAAGATTACAAGTCTTAAGTGAAGGGAAGCACACTAGGTAAGTTCTATAACTAACTGGCTTTTCCCCTGACAACATTCTCAGGTTCATTGTAGTGCAGGGATAAAATAGAACTCAATAGGAAACAGCATCCTATTGGGAAGAGGACTTGAAAACTGGACTTCAGAGATTATGGCTGAGGAGGAAATTGGAAGAAAAATTCCAGAAAGGAGAGAAACACAGAGGGGATATCCCCAAGTCTACATACACATTCTTCTTGAATCCTTAGCTTTTATCTATGCTGTATGTCTTCATGGTGAGAATCTAAGGAATCCAGCAGAAAGCAGCTCCTGAAAGGATAAAGAACTGAGAAAATATCTAAGCAGCTTCCTAGTGGTGGGAGAGTTTATAGTTCAAGTCTACTAGGTTAGAAGGGCTTGATAAATGCCTTCACTTTTTTATTTAAACTCTAGAAGGATCGTGCCTTGGGAGTAAAAATTACATATCAGAACTAAGTTCTATGACACAGAACTAAGGGAAAAACTAAAACATACACCCACCAAAAACCCTAAAACCCAGCTTCCAAAATATCAAGGGAATATACTAGTAACTTAATAGCCTTCCTGAACACAATTTAACACTCTCTAGGAAAAGATAACATAATCCAGAAGGTTTAGTATTCAATATTTAGCATCCAATCAAAAATTTCTAGTCTACATGAAAATATGACCATAACTAAGCCTCCCCCCCAAAAAAGTCAATCGAAGCAGACCCTCAGATGACTTAGATGTTGAAATTAGCAAGCAACAACTTTAAAACAGCTGACAAAATTCTGATAAATAATTTAGAGAAAAAGGCGGACAAAGTAGAGGAATAGATGCAGAATTTCAGCACAGAAGTAGAAACCAATAAGAAAAAAAGGAACCAGACAAAAACTGTATAACTGAAAATAAAACATCATAAATAAAAATTCCTTTAAATCAGCTTACCTGCATACTAGACCTGCAGAAGAAGAAATCAGTCAATTGACTCAAAGACAGAAATATGCAAAAAAAAAAAAAAAAAAAAAAAAAAAAAATAGATGCAGAATTTCAGCACAGAAGTAGAAACCAATAAGAAAAAAAGGAACCAGACAAAAACTGTATAACTGAAAATAAAACATCATAAATAAAAATTCCTTTAAATCAGCTTACCTGCATACTAGACCTGCAGAAGAAGAAATCAGTCAATTGACTCAAAGACAGAAATATGCAAAAAAAAAAAAAAAGAATAAAAGAATAAATACACATAACAGAATATACATGACCCATGTGGCAATATTTTGTGATCTATAGTATGGGTAACAGAGGTCCCAGATGGAGACAAGAATGAGACAGAAGAAATACTTGAAGACACAATGGCTAGAATGTTTCCAAAATGGATACAAATACATCAACAGACTCAAAAAATGTACAAACCTCAAGCAGGACAAACTTAAAGATAAACACATCTAGGTCCTTTATGGGCAAACTGGTAAAAAACAATGATTAAAAAGAAAAATATTAAAATCAACCAGAGAAAACAATGGCACATTACATTCAGGAGAACAGCAATAAAAATGATGACTGACATGAGAAACACGGAAGATAGAAAGCAATGGAATTATATCTTTAAAATGCTAAGTGAAAAATCAGTCAACTGTTACTTTCAAAAAAGTTAAGGTGAATTAAAGCCATTTTCAGACAAAAGCTGAGAGAATTTATTGCAAGCAAAACCTCACTACAAGAAAAGCTAAAGAAAGCTCTTCGGGCTGAATAAATGACACCAGATGGAAGCCCCAATCTGCAGAAAGAAATAAAGAGCACAAAAAATGCTAAGTATTTGGGAAATAACCGAGTGAGGGTCAGCTGATTGGTTAGTCCATTGGTTGGCTGGCTAAATAATACCAGAGTCTCAGCAGACTGAGATGCTCATGGAGTGAATGACATTGAAAAGCTGAGGATGAGAGATCACAGCTTCACATTCTCATGACAGGGCACACGCTCATTGAGTGGAATAAAAGGCATAATCATTCCCTATGTGCAGATTGTTATTTCTATCTATTTTTCCCTTAGTCAAGTTATCATAGAATTTGCATATATTAAATGCACATACAACATGAATCCATTGTATCAGCAGAGAATTCATTCTGTAGGGACTAACAGCATTCATTGGGTACTAGAACTCAGGGGAGAGTTCGTGTATTTATGAATAATTAAGGACATTGACAACAAAGAGAATAAAGATTAATATTTTCTATAAATTTCTTACTTCTTTTTTCCTTTTCTCTTTCTCTCTTCTCCAACCCCAGAAAGGATAGCATTTAGACAGCTGCCCATCTAAAAAAGAGACTGTGCTGAACTAACTTGGTTCAGGTATACAAGACCAAATTAAAGGATGCTGAAATTTATAAATAAAAATTGTCCTGATAATTTAATTTAGGAAGAAAAGGCAATACGTGGTGGTACACCAGTTCCAAGCAAACTTATCAATATTCTCATTTCCCTTTCTGAAACTTTCTCCTTGCCTTGCCTCTTATCCATGGTTCTTTCTATCTCCGATACTATTGTCTTCCCCACCTGCTGCCCAGGGTCCCTCATCTTTACAAAACAAAATAAAAAACAAACAACCTTCTCTTTCTAAATCCCTTCCTACCTTGTCTATTTTCAGTAGATTTTTTTTTTTTTTTTTTTTTTTTTTTTTTTTTTGGCAGCTGGCTGATATAGGGATCCAAATCGATAGAACTTTTATCTGATTGAAAGAATTTATATGTAGTCTGGTCAAGAAAAAAACTACAGAACCTCCTGGAGATAATTTGTTTGTAATTTAAAATAATTTGCTACTCAAAATAACCTTTACTCTATAGTTTATAGAGTAGCATTTCTGAGTTCTTTGCTTATCCTTGCTTCCCCAACACACCCCATGCTGTGTCTCCACGCACACCCATACACACGCTAACATAGTGTTAAAAACAGAACTAAATAAAAATAGCCATTCTTCCAAGAGAATACAATGGCTTGCTCAACAAACCACAAGTCACAAAAACGACAGTAAGGAGAGCCTTTTAGACTTTATTTCTGGCAAACCACTTGAGCCAGTGCCCCCAAAAAATAAAAAAATACCTTTACATTCTTTAGTCTAGTATTCCCTGCTAAAATTATCTCAAACAATAAATGTAGAAGAAGCCACCACATCGATCTCTTTTCATCCACCTTAGGGATTTTGGCCAACTTCTATGTGGCTATACAATCAATCACAACTTCCACGCAAATGTCCAACCTTGCCACTGTCACAGCTAAGTGGTTCAGTTAATACATTCTCAAATCAATATTGCAGTCATAAACCATCACCTCAGGCTCTTTTGATCTTATTCTGCTTCTCTCCATTGTCATCAATGTTTTCTGGTAAGTTTCATAATTCCCCAGAGTTTGAACTTGCCTCAACAGTGTCTCTATTTAAATTGCTGATATTATTAGGGAGATTGGCTTTCCTAACTGAGAATCAAAACAGACAAATGATGAAAGTTAGTAATTAAAGTTGATTCTATAAGATGTTAAACACATTGACATGATGATACATGTCACACCTTTTTTCTTACTTGAGCATTATCACCTACTTTAACAGTGTCCCTCTGGTTTTTCTTTATAATTAAAAATATATTCCAGTTTTGAACTACATGCATCAGAAATGTACTTCTCCCATTTGTTCAAAACCCTGGTTAGGCAGAATTTAACCTTCTGCGAACTGCATGCTTAGGCCTTCTTGAAACTGCACATCAGCTCTGTGCATACACAGGAAAGAAGATTCTGTAGCACTTCGTATAAGCCTTAGAATTAAGCTTTATTCTTGTTCCCAGGACCCCGACAACTCGGGCCCTGTGCTGAAAGCTTAATCCTTCTTTCCTGGAATTTTGACCAGGTTAATAATATTTTCCTTCTAGACCTATAGTTTCTAGGCTCTTGGTTCTGTAGGCCCTTCTCTGGGTCTCTGTGCCTTGTTGTCTGATTTCCCTGTCACCTGCCTTACCTGTTTGGATTTATTGTATGCATTGACTCTTCCATGAACAACTAAGTTCTCTGGGCTAGAAATCTTTACCTAATCCCAATCCCCAAACCAACCTTTCCATCCTATCGTGTCCTTTTGCCACACCGAGTGCTAACTAGTATTCTAGCCGTACATGAAAGCAAAACCAGGGCAAATGCACTCCCTTTATCTTACCTACAACCTCGTTACATCTCTTTCAACCCCATTCCAACCCACACCACAATTTCTCAGTCTTCCCTTAGCTCTGCTTTCTGGGTTTTCTCAGTTTACTGAGCCATTTATGGTTCTTTCCAGCCTCCACCAGACTGTTTTATACCCCAATTACAATTTTGTCCTCCTTTTTGGTTCAGTGCTTCCTTGAACTGGAAAACAAACAAAGAAAAATAAGCAAACAAACAAAAATAAAAACAAAAAAAATTTTTTTCTCAGATCTAAACACCCCATACTTATGAACTGCATGAGCAATACTGACCAGGTACAAATCAACAGTGATAAAAAATAATAATAACACTTCTGCTGAAAAAGAGGGGAAACAAATAGTCTTAAATATCAATCTATGTGAAAGTATGATCATCACCACTCCCCTGATGCTCTGCTGGCACATGCTGCACCTTAGCATGAATTATAAAATTTCCCCTGCCGGGTAGATGATTCCAGAAAAGATACTTGTTCTGAGTGTTTGATGCCCCACAAGTTGATCCAATTCTAGCAGACAGCACTCAAGCTACCCTGCCCCACCCTAAAACAAGTCGTTCTAGTTACAGTTTTAACTATAGCGTGATATCTAGAAATCCAGAGTCCAATAGAGTAACGTTCTTAAGTACAATAAATTTATAGAGTATGTTTGTGTGTGTGTGGAGCAGGCTTCTTGAATTATACTCCCCTTAAATTTTGATTACATATCGCTCCTTGTGGCAGACCATTATTGTAAAAGGCAAAACAATTGCTCCATTTAATACCAAAAAGGGGTGGTGAGATGTTGATTTAAAATTTTTGTTGTTCTGTGTGAGATAGGAGGTGCTCAGTTTCCATAGGTCACGTTTCAGGACATACCTCCCAGTTTCAAGCCACTCCCCCAAGGTCTCAGGCCCCTCCTCTATGCCTTCCCCTAGAGGAGAGTTATTGTTGTTTATTGGACCTATTTTTGGTACCAACATGGGGAAATTGAGGCCACAAGGGTGGACTTATGCAAATCCAGTAGCTGAGCATGCTCAGTAGAAGGAATTTGTGCAGTTTTATACAACCCCAGTGACCAAGGCAAGCGTAAAGTGGTAAGGACTTTATCCTTTGAATGACCTTCCACTAGGAGTGCTAAAGAGCACAGAATATTCTTGAATATGTTCAGTGCACGTGATAGAATTTGAACAATGAACATGCCCTAAAAGGAGACCAACTGAGCATGTGCAAGACTATGTTAGAAAACAGAGAACCACCTCCCATAGTTGAATATTCATTAGATAGCATGAATATGTATTAGATATAAAAACTATAAAAGCTGAATCCTGGCAGAAGGTGAGGTTTTTTTTATCACTTTCCTAGGGCCAACCCACACTTCAGTGGCTGAGGTATATATGCTTTACTTTTGTGTTAAACCTACTTTAAGCAGGTGGCTGCTCGCTCTCTTGAGTCAGCCTGCACTCTGTACTAAACTTTAAACGTGTATTTCTCACTTTCGTGTTAAACTTGGTGTAGGCCCTGCTCAGTTTCTGGAGCTGGGCCACACTTTCTTTGTGAGGTCTGCGTTTCTCATTTGTTGCATTAAACCTGTTCTCACTTTCTACTGTGACTCTGCTCTTGAATTTTTCCTGTGGTGGAGTCAAGAACCTGGTAAGAGGATGTGGTAGGTTGAGTCCAGCTATCGGACCTCCCAGACTCTCTCCCCTGACATCACATGTACATGTCATTTATACATTTGTCCACGCCCATAGGATATACAACACCAAGAGTGAACCCTAATGTAAAATCTGTGCTTTGGGTAACAATGATGTGTCAATGGAAGTTCATCAGTTGTAACAAATGTACCACTCTGTTGGGGAAGGTTAATAATAGGGGAGACTGTGCCTGGGTGGGTGGGGGTAGAGGAAATCTCCATACTTTCCTCTCAATTTTGCTGGGAACCTAGAACTGCTCTTAAAAAATAGCCTTTAAAACTTTTTTTGCCTCATTGTTTTTATTTTGATCATCCCACTCCTAACAAAAAACAGATATGGCTACAAAATGGCATGGAAGACACAGACAGACACACAGGGATTAAATGTGCCTGCTGTGGGTTTCCACATGTGTCTACCTAAGCATTTCCAGATACAAAAGGACAGAGACAGATTGTAGATTCATCAGATGAACTCACTTTATATTGCATTTTTATAGTTGCTGTGTATTTTTTCCCTCAAACTAGAGAAAAAATCCAAATCAGTAAGAAGTGGGAGATTGGAGAAGTAATGTAAAAATCCTAAATGACTGACTTCAAGTATTCCATTTTATAGTTTTACAAAGCTTTTTGGGCTTTCTCCCTTTCCAGGTAGAGAAGACATAAGATTCTGATTTCCATCTAAATTTTGAAAAATAAAGTTTACCCTCCAAACTGATGAGAAGAGAGAAAATTCTTGTTCTATAAATTAGAAGTCATAACAAAATGAAACAACTCTAACCAAAGACATTTATTAGCACTATTTTGTATTTGGAATTACAACACGTGAGTGTCTTGTCCTTCAGTACAATTAGTGTTGAGAAAAAGTTGCTTTTCTCAACAACTTCTGCTCACATTCCAATCTTTGAAAGATCTCAAGACAAATGTGACCCATTTTACACTGCTGAGAGAAATACACTATTCAAAATGCATCCTTGGATTTTGAGAGCCATTTATTTATTTTTTTTTTGTCTTTTTCCGTGTCCGGCAACGGATCGCAACCCTCAGTGTTGCCCCTGTACCGGACCGGGGACCGGCAACGGGATTGCAACCCTCAGCGTTGCTCCCGCACCTCGCTCAGCCAGTGAGCGGGAGCCAGTCTGTATGTGGGATCCGAACCCTCGGGCGGGAGCGCCGCTGCGCTTCCCAAGTGGCGTACTATCCAGTGAGCCACTGGGCTGGCCCGAGAGCCATTTATAAAGAGGCAGATGAAAACAAATGCTTGAGAAAGCCTTCCCTTGAAAATGTATCAGTTATTGAAAGAAGGAAAAATCCTAAAATCAAATATCATAATTACTGTGAATAAAGAAGTATACATTTTATATATAAATCATCATTTAATTACATAATTATTGCCATTTTTATTGCTTAGATGATCAATTTCCATACACTAATACACCAACACCCATCTTCTTTTCCTGTGAATTTTTTTCCTGCAAGGCAATTTAATCTTGATATGTTTCAAATGTATTCTATTTATCTCATTTGTGTGAGCTCATAAAAATATAATTCAGTCTTTCTGCTCCAAGGGATATGGAAGAGGAAAAAAGACTAGGCAGAAGTCCTTAAAAGGAAACCAGAAGTCAGAGCAAATAACCAAGAGGAAAAAACATCAAATATTAATGCTTAAGATGATTGGGAAAGGAAATAAAATAGGAAACTAGCAAAAACTCCTCAGTAGAAATTATTCCCAAATGTCTCAATGTAAAGGGTTTGCACATGTTACCAACATTAATTTAGGTACATGGAATCCTTTGGGGTGATGGGAATATTTTGTATCTTGATTGTGATGATGGTCTTACAGGCTTATTCAACTACCAATTCTCATTGAATTGTACACCTCAAATAAATGCGGTTTATTGCACATAAGTTATACTTCAATAAATTTGATTATAAAAAGCACGCAAAGCATTTTTACAGTGCTTACATGAGCGTTAAGTTTACTAAAAAATAAATGAACTGTAAATGATAGCAAAGTTTCACAATTCACAAAAACTGATGCTTTGAATGTACTCTTAGACTCTATTCTCGGTGATCGGTTTTAAAATTGCAATATATAATCAGTGTGAGGGGTCACAGGCATCACATTCACATTCATTTGCAATCACACAAAAAAAATCACAAGGAAAAGCAGATGTTATGGTTTTTTATTTTTTGTTCTTTCATCTACATCTTAGAGTTCCACCCTATTAAGCCTGGAAAAGTTGAAGTGTTTCCTATTTTATGGTAGAATATAGAGTCTATGGGTTGGAAGATAAAACTCTGAAATACAGGAACTATCAAGAACTGTGAAGGATTTAAGAATTCACCCTACTTACAAGCTAACAAGTTAGCCTGCCAAAAGTTTTGAGGATGCTGATAGAAGACACAGGCTCCGGGGTCGAAGACAAAAGACAGTTTATTACTCATGGAAATAGCAGAAGCAACAGTATCAGCATTTTTGTGACAGTGCCCCAGGCCTCCATTCTTGCAAGGTGATGCAAAGAAAGCCAGATGTCACCCACATGCATGGTTCTTGTGTTACAGACATTGTGTTACAGCCGAGGAACCCTGTGTTTAGGGAACCTGAACTTTTTATAATGGGTAGTAACCATGCCTGGCCTTTGCTCCTGAAGGAGACACTATCTCTATCTTCCAAGGCTGCTCACAACACAAATATGCAAAGATAGTCCAGAACAAAGGGAAGTCACTTCTTCACTCACAACACAAGCAGAAATATAAAAGGTCAGTGTCCTCCAACAATTACAATTCTATTGCTAGAGGAAGTACTTCAAGGTACCTTGAGTTATTTAAAGTAAATTATAACTACTTTATTAAAAACCTCTGATTCTCCAGATAAAAGTTTTACATTAATATGTACATACACGTATATAAAAGTGTGTATATGGGTACTAGATTTGAGTCAGAATACCAAAAAGTACACAGTAAAATTTATATTAGTTAATAATCAGAAAATAGAAAAGGCAAGGATTAGCCCACCATGCAGGGCACATGCCGAACTTCCTTGTAAATTACCTCATGCAATCAATGACAATCCAACTCTTAATACCTCTTTCAAATGATGACTTCTTGTCTGTGAAATTCATTTTTCACTCACCAAGGTAACAGGCATAGAAATGAATCCAGTCTTCAAACCAGGTGCTCATAATCACAAAGGTCATTTTATTAGTATTCTTAAAGAGCCAAAATTGGAGAGTTTTATTTAGCTTTTAGTCTGCCACTACTGAAAAGTAAGGTGCTGATACATGCCACTTCAAAATAAGTATATCCCCCATAAGCTCAACAGCCTAAGGCAGAAATCTGTACATCATCCTAAACTCACTCTCTTTTTACCCTTCTCACATAGGGTCAGCAGCTCACACCTGCTAACTTTACTTAATAAATAGTTACCATATCTGCTTTTGAGCAGGGACTGTGACTTTTATCTGAGTATCAACAGCATGTCTCATAGTAGGTGTACAATAAAGGTTTGTGAAATGAATAGATCTACTGCGTTATCAATATCAGAAAACGATGCACAGGGGAATGTAAATTAGTATAGCCATTATGAAAAACAGTGTGGAAGTTCCTCAAAGAACTAAAAACAGAACTACCATGTGATCTAACAATCCCATTACTGGATATATATGCAGAGGAAATAAAACCAGTATGTCAAAGAGATATCTGCACTCCCACGTTCGTTGCAGCATCATTCGCAATAGCCACGACATGGACTCGGGGTAAAGGACCATCAGTGGATGAACAGATAAAGAAAATGTGATGTATATACACAATGGCATACCATTCAATCATAAAAAAGAAGGAAATCCCTTTCCATTCACAACAACATGAATGAACCTGGAGGACATTATGTTAAGTGAAATAAGGCAGCACAGAAAGACAAATACTGTATGATCTTACTTATGTGTAGAATCTTAAAAAGTTTAACTCATAGAATCAGAGAGTAGAATGGTGGTTACCAGGGGCTGGGGGATGAGGAGAGGCTGGGGAGATGCTGGTCAAAGGATATAAAATTCCAGGTAAACAGGAGGAATAAGATCAAAAGATCTCTTGTAGAACATGGTGACTACAGTTAATAACAAAATACTGTATTCTTGAAAATTGCTAACAGAGTAGATTTTGTGTTTTCATAACCAAAAAAAATGAATAAATGTGTAATGTAATGTATATGTCAATTAGCTTGATTAAGCCATTCCACAATGAATACATATTTCAAAACATCATATTATACAAGATAAATATATATAATTTTTGTTCTCAATTTTAAAAAAGCAATAAATTTTTTAAAAAATAAATACTGTTGAAAGTAAAAAGAAAATTTTAAAACAAAAAAATGCACAAAGAGATATAAAGAAAAATTTATTTTCTTGGCAAACATGGGTTCTACCTATTTAATAATTACAGATATTTTCACATAATTAATAACACAAGCATACATGGTGTATATTGGTAAACTCAAAACTCACTCAAAATGGCAAAATTGGTTTCTCTGGCCCCAGTTAGACCACCTGGCTGCACTAATCTGTTTAGACATTAGTTTCTTAGAGAAAAAAGCACTATCCCTTTGAACTGCAGTAAAAAAAAATGATCTATGGGACATACAAGTCCTGGATAAAACCTGAGATTTGAGCTATGGGACTCCAGTGACCTTCCAAGCCCAGTCAGTCTGACTTTGTCAGCTCTATGATCATACCAGAAATGCTCACTCATTCTAAGGAATGTGTGTTTATTTAGGGCTATTTTGCTTGTAGCAGGTGGTTATCCTTAAAATATACAGCTTCTGTCGTGGAGGAGAAAAGGAAAAAAAATCAAAGGTTAATCTCCAGTTCTCACGGAAAGAAAATCTTAACAGCAAGTTCTCCCTGTTTTAAAAAAAAAAAAAAAATGCTAATTAAAAAAAAAAGTTTTTGTGAAAAGATAAGATCCAGGCATGTTAAGACAATTTAGCCATTTTAATCTGATGTAGTAGTTTTCTCTAACATAAACGTGTTTGCTAATGAGTGGGACAGTCACTTGGGAGAGCATTTCTGGAAGACCTTTTGATAATTGCCTAGTACAAAATTAACTTTAGGAACATCAGTGTTCACAGTGTGAACCCACTACCCTTTGACTACACAGCTTACTCTTAAGGCAAGAAAAACACCGACTACATTTTCAGCATGCAAGTAAGTCAAGACCCCATTCCAAATTTTTTTTTAATTTGTATTTTAAATACCTTAAAATATCTACAAACTGTTTTATTCAATTTGCTTCTTGTTCATTCTGTCAAGGGTAAACTATAAAACATTAACAGTTCCAGATAAGAAAAAAAATAAAGCACAATTGGAGTTGGTAATGAATAAGAAGCTTATTCAGAAAACAAGTTATATTCATAATTCCAACCACACTTTATGTCAACTAGCACCACTCTCGGCACATAAAAAGTGGTCCAGAAATAGGTGTGGAGCGACACACACATACTTATACTCATGCGCACACACACTCATACGCTTTCACAACGTTTTCCTCCAGTAAATGAATATCGATGTTATGCAAACAATGTTAAATCAAAAAAACATTTTGGGGTTTGTTTGTTTTTTTCTGCCTAACACAAAAACTAATTGCATCCACTTTTTGAAAAATATAATAATTTTATAAACAGCCTCTTCCTGGATCTTAGGGTATAAAGGTCTCCATTCTCCCCTGAATATTCACTGGTTGAGAGAGACACATTCTAAGAGGCTCAGCACTTTCTATAGCAGAAGGTGTAAAGAGAAGAAGCAGGGGTAAAAAAATACGTGGAGGGGAAAGATAGTCGAGAGGCCCCTGCAGTTCAAAGATGCCAAGAATGAGTGCGCAGTCAGAGGCTGTGTAACAAAGGAGGGAGAAGGGATGCTATGGGCAGAATGTGTCCCCCAAAGCTCATGTGCTGGAAACTTGATCCCCACTGCAAGAGTTTTAAGAGGGTGGGAAATCCAATTATGATTTTTAAAAGGTGGGGCCTTTGAGAGGTGATTGGATTGTGAGGACTGTGCCCTCATGAATGGACTAATCCATTCATAGAGTAATGAGTTATCAGGGTGTGGACTGGTGGCTTTACAGAGCACACATGAGAGAGATCTTGCTCTTGCCCTTCTCACCATGTAATATCCTGGTTGCCACAGGATCCTGCAGAGGCTCCCACCCAGAAGAAGTCCCTCACCAGATGCACACCCTGGACAGTGGACTTCCCACCTCCAAAACTGTAATAAATAAATATCATTTCTTTATAAATGGCCTAGTTTCAGGTATATTCTGTTATAAGCAACAGAAATGGACTAATACAAGGGAGATCCTAGTTTTATTGTAAATAGCATAATTCTTTAAAGATAACTACAGTAGCAATCAGATCCCAAAGATAGTGGAAAGACAAAGACTCTCTTTTCATTCAGGGTAAGTGCGTCCAGTATAATGTCTCTAGACTGGAAAGATGAAGGAGGCTGACTTTGCTTCCTTTCCACCTGCATCTTTTCCCACCCACTCCCAGATTCCCCAGGGAGATCAACCCTACATCCTCTAACACATCACAGTTCACTCTTTTCACAGCATTGACAATAGGTATTGTCATCTAATTCTTGATGGAGGTCTGAAAGAAGAGGCAGATGAAACAGGAAGAAAGGGGAAGCGTTAAAAATTATTTTGCAACCCACCAAAAAAATCAATTAACACCAATACACAAGGAGAAATGAATGACAGAAATCATCACGGCAATGTATTTTCTCATTACTTCAACGGACCACGTCCAAACCAAGATGTATGAACAACCTGGGTAACTGTATACTTGAGCACACCTTTGCTATGTAAAGCTATCTTCAACATTTAGAAAACTTGTAGTTGCATGGGGTGGGACAAGAAAGGAGGTAGGAGGGAGTCAGAAAATAGAAATAACTGGCAGGAATGCTCAGCTTCATGGCTATTGTCCTGAGCTTTAGCCCCAAAGTTGTGTGGCTTACTCAGAAGCCCTACAAGTCAAGGACCTATTCTCCCCAGACGAAGTTTGCCTGTTCCTGCAGGATCTCAGCCCCATCACTCAAGTGATATCAAAGCATCCTCCATTTACATGTAGTGCTCTCTTTGAAAGGAGCCATAATAGCTTTCAATCCAAATTTACAAATAGACAAACTGGAGTTCAAAGGACTATATCATTAGCAGATATAGATGCATCTACACATTGCCAAATAATAGAGAAAAAAATCAAAATATACAATCATATACCTATATGTTGCTATAAGACAAACAACTGAATGACTTAAAGAGGTTTTTTTCCATTTTGGTTTTAATCAGTCAGTTAAGTACTTCTTAATTCAGTCACTTTGGCAAGATACAAACAAAATCTTTGAAACTGCAACAATCTTAGAAACAGTAAATACCACTACTGTTCACTTGGCAAGGAAGTACACAAATAAATCTCCCGATATCCCAGGCATAAAGAAATGTTCTAACAAGAGCCATTTGTATGAAATCAAATCACTGTACTTAGGCATCTGATTTCTTGATATTTACTCAGAGCAACAGCCAAGAAGACAGGGCTTTGTATTTATTTATATAAACATTCTGCCACAGGTAGTCAAGGGAGGAAGGAGTAAAATGTAATTTGATGGTGGATAAATCTGCATGTAAAGGAGAAAAAAAAGAGAAAGGTTATGGTGACCCAATGCTCACAGTTAACTTTTTTTAAGTTATGGGGGGAAAAAATGACAAAGTTTCCATTTTGGTAAACTTTCTTCTAAAAATTGAATTAAAAATAGTAATACCTAATCATGTCTAAATTCCTTCAACTAAAAACACCACCAAAGGACTTATAATTTTTTTTCAATTTTTCTTCTCATAATTTCTTCCTTGGCTTTGAAAATGATGGTTTAAAAACAGCTTGATTTGCATCTTATTCCCCTACTTTCTACAAATACATTTTGAAATGCTTACTTACAGGAAAGCTGTTGCACGCTTGGCTTTCATCATTTATGAAATCTGTCTACTTCCTTCACCTCGAACTGTCATGTCCTTTGTTTCCAGCAATGTGGAAGACTACCCAATAAGGAATATCCCTTGCTAAAAGATATGTTTAAAAATATAGCTACATGTATTTTTAAATGCATTGCAATTCTCAAAAGAGAAAGGTAACTCAGATGCCAGAAACAAGGAAAAGATTGAAAAGCAGACCTAGAAACACAGAGCTGGCCCAGTGGCAGCTCTAAGTATGGCAAAAGGTTAGTGCTATTTAAGTCACCAGTAAATACCCATCACGACATCTGCATTTGTAGCTAGGACACCCAGGGTAATCTCCACATAGCTGCAAGAATCTGGCTCATATATTATTTCTTCAAGTGAGGGTAAAGTTATGACTGAGTGCTTACTCATTTAAATAGGCACTATGTTATAGTCAGGACATTGTATTTTTAAAGCTTGCATGTGTATATTACATTATCAAGGATCACTGTTTCAGAATAGAAGAGTTATAAATTATTAGGTTGAACCATAGGAAATTACTGATATTTTGCTATTTTTTTAAGCAATAAAATTACCAAATGAGATCATTGAGTCCAATAAGTTTGCTTTGCCCTGTGCAAATGATGCTGGTCCTCAGGTGAACTTATAAGTTCTTTATTCACATCTCAGTTCTCCAAGTAGTTGTCTTTCTCCAAGTTTATCAGAGCATCTCTTTCAGGAATCCCCACTCTCTCAAGTCCCTCTTTTTCTTGTCTTAACTAGACATCCAGTCATTCAGTTCCATCCAGTTTCCTCTAAATGTACCTATGGGGAAAGAAAAGGTATCCAATCCATGAGTGAAGTTGAAGTCGAAGGAGAGGCAGGAAGGAACTTGGGACTCACTGATGATCTTGGAGGTGCCCCACTAGTGCAATTCAGGGTTGAGGCACCTCCAAGATCATCAGACCTTGTACACTTCCAAGGATGACCACCTCATGCTATATGATGCTAAGAGTCTACATAACTTTCTCTGCTTTGAGTTAAGTTACATAAGTCCCCTTTCTGTTACCTAACACTGGTGAGTGCCAGGTTCCAGAAAGGAAGTTACAGGAGAGGGTAAAAATTTCTTTCATGTTTATTTGTGTAGAATCTTCGCTTTTCAGCTATATACCAGATGTAAGGAAGTGTTCTTGCTCCAGTGCCATCTGTCATCTCAGAAATAAGATAGATTCACATACCGCTATAGTAGGAAACAAGAAGTAAATTGACTTGGGTTTAAATTCTGTCACCTGCCATTACTGGTTTTGCTTAACTTCTTGACCTACAGTGCCCTGGACTATGAAGTAGAGCTTAAACCATGCCTAGTCATTTAAGTTCATTGTAAGACTCAAGTAAAATAAAGCCTGTCAAGTATTTTGACATGCCAAGGTACAACTAGGTGGTCAGGGAAATTTACATAGACAATGGAGTTGGGATATAACAGTGTTAGAAAAACCAGAGAGAAACCAGAGTGGGCCAAAGTTAAAAGCTCTAGAATTTTAATTCCAAAAGAAATATTCATTTGAAACACATCAGAGAGTCTACTGAAATCACAAACACAGCCACCATATTTAAGGATAATGACAGCCAATTCCTTAGTCACAGATCCTCTGAGGCAGTGGGCACCTCCTCAGGTGCAACACTGCTGTGGATTGATTGAATTGTGTCCCCCAAAGTCCATATATTGGAAGCTCAATTTCCACTGCTGCTGTTGAGGGTGGGAAGTTAATTGTGGAAATTTAAAGGTGAGGCCTTGAAGAGGTGATTAGATTCTAGGACCATGGCATAGTGAATGGATTAATAAGGGTCAGGGGCATGGTTCTGAGGGCTTTAAAAGATATGTGCTTGAGGAGCTATCTCTCTTTCTCTGCTCTGCCATGTGAGGCCCCTGCCTTGTTGTAAAGACACCACCAAAGAAGACATTCACCAGATATGTTCCTTGGACTTTGGACTTCCCAGCCTCTAAAAATGTGAGAAATAAATTTATTTTTCTTTTCAGATCACCCAGTTCTAAGTATTTTGTTATAAGCAACAGAAATGAACTAATACAAACACACTCCTAGGTTTGCATACAGATTATCATCAATTGTCAAACTGATGCTTGCAAGAGAGGCTCCATGGGCTGTCTGTATGCCCTGTACACTGCATAGAGAAAAAAGAACAATCAAGCTTTTCACATGATTAGACCATGTGCCAAGACCTTTAAAGTCCCATTATGGTCTGTAAGATTCAATCTCAAGTATTTCAGCATTTCCATATACAGGAATAATCTTAACAAATATTTTCCATATTGAAAAAAAATTGGGTGATAAACATGGTTACTGGGTTATAGTCTTTATTGCTACATATGACAAGATTGTAAGCTGATAGGGAATTAATTGTGTTTGAACTTTTGGCTTACAGATTTAATTTTTCAACTTTATTTGCCACACCTGCCTGCACTTTTCTTTGTGATAGTCACATCTGAAGCTCCTAAAAAAGATACGTGAAGATTTCATCATAGAACATTAGGTTGGAAAAACATAGCTGCCCCAGATTTCTTCAAAGTTGACCTTAAGGGGATGTCCAGTTATAGGTAGAATGCAGTCAGTTGCAGAACACATTCCTGTTAGACCAACTAAAAAAGGCAAACTGACTGCAAAAAAATCATATTTAAAAAGATCCATGAATTATGAAAACAAACAGAATTAGACTAACAAAAATACCAGAGGGCAGAGAGTTTTGCCAAGGTGAGCTGTCTTCCATGGGCTGTTTTCTTCCTCAGGGCATTTGCCATTTCTGAGCACAGATAAGACCTGGTTCACTCAGAAGCACTACCGGAAAGAAAAGAGAAATCAGCAAAGCTTCTGGCATTTACATGCAACCACAACAATTTGAAAACAAAAGTATCCTTAAATGCTTGGTTGGTTTTCCCCATGGTACTTTTGTTGAATTCTGAGGCTGAGCACAAGGTTAGGGAGTTCCTATGAAGTAGATTAAAATCTCCAGTAATCCCATGTCAATTGAGAGAAAAAGTCCCACTTGAAGAAGGAGGCTTAGCTCAGACACATGGCTCAAACACATGGCTCGTCCCTCCAAGACTTCATCAAATTTGGAAGTTGTGTGTGGCAAGATGCTAAATAATAGATCAACTCTTCTACTATCTTTCAGGGCTCTCAATCAAAAGTATGGGAGAGACAGGCCTGAGGAAAAAACAAAACTAGAGGTAGAGTGAATCTCACTAAAACTTCAATCCAGTCCTGCTCCAGCTCAGTACCATGGATTGAGGTGATGAGCTCCTCACCTCATTTGCTTCACAGAGGACAAACGGAGCCTTGTCTGGTAGAAGTAAGATCATACAGAACTTTGACACTTGCCTTGAACATAATACCTGGCACACAGTAACAAATTACTTACATAAAAAGAGGCAAGCAAATGTGATCAATTACCAAGTGAAACAAAAAATATCAGCAAATGCAAAGTAAAAAATGGATATTATAGCTATCATCCAAAGACTACCTTTTGATACAATGACCATTAATATGTTAAAGAAATTAAAAGAAAATATGGACAAAAGTGATAAAGGGATATTGAATTTAATCAAAGAATTGGAATCTGTAAAAAATCATTCTAAGACTGAAAAAATACAATATCTGAAATTAAAACCTTTTTGGATGAGTTTAACAGCACAACCAAACATTGGTTAAATGGTCCCAAAGACAGATCAGTATAAAATATTTGACTAAAGCACAGAGAGAACAAAGGAATACACATTCTGGTCACATGAAAGCCATAGTGTGAAACCCTACATCCTTATTTTTTTTTTTTCCTTTTTGTCTTTTTTCGTGTCTGGCAACGGATCGCAACCCTCAGTGTCGTGCCCGTACCGGACCGGACCGGCAAGGGATTGCAACCCTTGGTGTTGCACCCACACCTCACTCAGCCAGTGAGCAGGAACCAGTCTGTATGTGGGATCTGAACCCTCGGCGGGAGCACCGCCACACTCCCAAGCGGCACACTGTAGCAGTGCGCCACCGGGCCGGCCCCCTACATCCTTATTATTGGAGTTACTAACGAAAAAAGAACAGAGCAGGATAAATATATGAAGAATCACAGTCAAGAATTTTCCAGAATTCTTAAAGCTAGCAACCCTCACATTCAAGAATTTCAGCTAACCCCAAACAGGATAGATATAAAGAAATCATAACTAGGCATTTCACAACCAAACTGCTGAAGACAAAAGACTCACACTGTTTCTAATGATCTGGATGGTTATTGTGCCACAGTTCCTTTTTTAAACCCCAATGGAACCTGCTACAAATAATCTTTTAATGTTTCTCATTTAAAAGGGAAATCTGCTTCTATAAATTCAAAACAAAGAACAAATGAAAGTTGGGTAAATTGCATTTATTGTTTGAAAATTTTAGCTGCTTTTCAAAATGAATAGAGACCATTTTTCGAATTGTCCTATAACCAAGATAAATAAAACCAATTTCAAGAAGAACCTTCATGCTTGACTAATATGAGTCAATTAGAACATTGAGAAAGTAATTCAAAGGAAGTGGAGTTAAGAATATTAAATACTAACTCTCACTTAGTATATTTACTTTAGAAAGCACAGATACATCCTTTAGCTTGATTATCAGGCATAATTGTGGATGGAATCAAAGGTAAAGAGCCAACATTCATTGAACCCTTAACAGGTTAACTCCTTACAGAGATCATCATGGATACGAAATGAACTTTACATAGATCGTACATGGATAGGAATGTGAATTCATTCATTAACCTGAGCCTCCCTGAGGTCAATCAATTCAGACAGTCCAGTATCTTCAGGTTCATTTCAGCTCCTCCTTCCTTCTACTTGGAAACAAACATTCATTCTAGCTGCCGGCTTCTAAATTTTTCTGGAGTCTGCAGACCCCCGTGGAATAAGCCTGGGTTCCCACTGAGTCCACCTTCAGGAGCTGAGCTTGCATGGCTCCTCTCTTCCCTCACCTCTCTGAAACTGCCAGCCCCTCTCTCTCCCTTGACTTGCACCATTTATTCCCCAACCACGTCTGGCTATGAAATGGGATATAGCCCCCGACTTTTCCCTCCATTCCAGCACACACATCAATTTCCTCCTAAACTGTTTCTGCTAATCACTTTGGGAAACAGAGATAATTAAAATCATAAACATGAAGGGACTCATTTTGCAATCTTCTATGTGAGAGCCTGGTACTGTTTCTGGAGGTAAAACTCCTTAATTTGTGGAAACTTCCAAGACTGGGCACCCCAGAGGTTTTGACTCAAACTTTATGAATTCGCCAATTCCAGTTTAGGATTCTTCCACCGGGAGCGCTTCTCACAGAGGTTTGCTTGTGGTTTTCTGATCAAGTCTAAGATGGCGACGGGTCTGGAGAGGCCATGACAGGAGACAGCGCGATCCTGTGAGCCGTGCGCTGTGATAGCAGAGTATTGATTGCATTTCCAAGAGCAACAAAAGGCGAATAATTCTTTCAACAAC